>NW_028186387.1:530107-602843 GCF_003343005.1 Rhea americana
AGGGAAGGGAAGGGAAGGGAAGGGAAGGGAAGGGAAGGGAAAGGGGCAGAGGGGATTAAGAGGAAGAAATGGAAATTGTGGAAATTGTGTTTTGATCTAAAAGGAGACAAGATGTCTCACTAAGATGAGATGACAGAGTAGTGTCCACTTCTGTAAAAGGTGGTTGTAGAGTGGAAGAGAAGAATCTCTTCCCTCTTTCCATTGGGAATAGGACAAAAAAAATGACTGCAGCAGGGAGACTGTGGACAAGTAAAACTGCTTACTAATGTAAAGAGAGTGGAATAGGCTGCCCCTGTGAAGTCTCCAGCATTAAAGGTCTCTAAGAACAGATTAAACATATAAATGTGCCATTGTCAAAAATGATATCCTTGATAAAGTGGCTGGAGTGAGTGACCTCTCCCGGTTACTGTAATATTACTTTAGAAGCTCTCTTTATTGCTATGCCCATGTGTCCCGCTTGCTTTCTCTACAAATACTGTGGCTATGAAGACAGGGTAAAATGCTGATTCCAGTGAAGTCATTGGCAAATCTCACAGATTCTCTCCCTCTTTACCCATACAGCTATAGTCTCAGCTGGTAGGAAAAAGGTGGAGTGATGCTGAAATTGAATTAATTAATAATCTGGACTGTCATTTTTTTAATGAAAAATGGTAGATTTTACAGTAAGTGTGCCTCATTAAAATTACATGCTTTGAAGTGATGTTTGCCCTCTTTCCAAGCTACATTTACTGCTAATGACCTAGCAGAGAAATCGGAGTAAAACTTAAGTGTGCAAAGGATGAGGGATTTTGATTTTTTTAAGAGGAATCTGTTGTAGGTAAGCTGTTTGCACAGAATAAAGAAAAATGTAGTCACGTTCGTTTCTCTTTCTTTAATTGGCTGCCTTGTTAAACTTTATAGCCATTTTTTAGCTTTGACTTGACATGCAATCATTGAATGCTACAGAGTGCCATGGAAAATTCTGGTGGTAATTATCACTTTGGAAGTTTCATTTTCCATATGGAAAATTACAGTTTTGAAGATCGCTATTTTATCTAGACCTCAATTTCCAAGTGCAGTTATGCAGTTAGTAAAGATAAAGCACTTGACTGCAGGAGGTTGCCTGCTCAAGATAACATTTAGGGAAGCAAGTCAGCCCATTCATGGTGACTCTTTGGAACCTTTTTGAACAGCAGATGTATCCAAATTCTCTGCTTTCGGTTTGTAAATTTTTAACTTGGCAGTGGATATAGTCTCAATAAGAATTTGTTTCTAACCAGTCACATGTTGCCATCTGTTCTAAAACCTGTTCAACTTCCCCTCCACAGAGAGAGGCTTTTAAAGCCTCAGCAAGCGTAGCTGTTTTTTGTTGTTGTTGTTGTTGTTGGGTTTTTTTGTGTGTTGTACATCAGGTGCATGAGCTGCATGGTTTTCAAGGCTCCTCTTCCAGACAGCATCTTTTCCATCTCCTGCTTTCTCCCTTATACCAATGAATGTGTATGTATCTGCTTTCAGATGTATTCTCTGTCCGTTTACATATGTTATCAAATTGCTTGTGCACTCACTGTGGGTTAGATCTCCCTTTGTCTTACAGGAAGTGAATGATACAATCACTGTTTTGTTTTCCAGAATTTCTGGAAATTTTACTTGTTAGAGAAAGAAAAGGCAGATGGAAGGTGGAAAGGAAAATGTGGAAATGGCAAATTCCCTGGCCTGTGGCCAGATAATCACTGTGGAAATTTTAATCACTTACATGAGCTTCCTCATGTAAAAAGTTGGTATTATAGGTTTGTGAGAACTGTTTTCAAGTGTGTTGGACTGATTATTTTTGCTGATTTGCCGGTCCCTGCAATTTTTCCAATAGATTTGGGAAAACTTTTGAGGATAATTCCTAATAAATTATTTTTCTTAAGTTACCCCTTACAAAATCTCTGGAATTTGTTCATGGAGCAGATACTGAAAGCCATGATAATGAGAGTGGGCATGTCGCCATGTGCATCTTCAGCCTATTGGTGTGGTGGGATTTGGTGAGCTGCTCATCTAATCCCRAATAGTCAAACCAGTTTGGAGCCGAATGACATTCATCTGGTGAGCAGTAAGGCAAAATGGACCAGACTGTCAGCTGACATGCACCCACATCACTCTTTTGACATTAAGACAGTTGGCAGCATCTGAAGTTTTGTCCCAAAAAACAAATCCTACAATGGATTTTCAATATTTATGCTAGCCATTCAAATTGCAATCTAAATAGAGTTGCTAAAGCGCTGATCGAGATCTTTGCTGTCACAGGGGTGATCAGTGTGAAAATGTCTCTTTTCAGCTGTCATTGGACAGACTGTGGCATCTAAAGTGTGAGTCAGCATTTGGCCTTATGTAACCGCAGTGTCTCTTTGCAGATGGTTTATCTTTGTTAATAATGGGTGGTCTTGCAAAAACTTAGTCAAGCTGTATAATCCAAATAGAAGGAACTGCCTAATGGGTGAAAGTAGTGTTCGGATCAGCCACTGCTAACCCTTTGCCTGAGATGTGTCATCTCATTTTCTCTTCCAGCAAATATTGCAGCATGCCCGAGGGAATGCCACAAAGGTGATATTTCTTATTACCGATGGATATTCCAATGGGGGAGACCCAAGACCCATTGCAGCATCCTTACGTGAATTTGGAGTGGAGATCTTCACCTTTGGAATATGGCAGGGGAACATCCGAGAACTGAATGACATGGCATCCCATCCAAAAGAAGATCACTGTTACCTTCTTCACAGTTTTACTGAGTTTGAAGCTCTGGCACGCAGAGCTCTTCATGAAGGTATTGATGTGGTAATCTCAGAAGTCCCAGGGAGAGCACAGGTCTGAGTAGAAAGATCTCCAATATTGTCTTTGTATTACATTTCATGTAATAGTGATTCCTTATATTTTTATTTTTCGTCTCACTTMCCAGATGAGGTGTTCATTCTTCAGGTGAAAAAATAAACAGTTTGTGACTAACTCACGATCATCAAAATGTGAGCTAAATTCTCCTCCTTGGTGTATGCACACAMATATTTGCTCAACTCTTCATTTTGCCTGAGAAGGAACAGATTGAGCTCTTGGCCCAGTATAACTTTTGTATGAATATGTGATACTGGTGACCAAATCTTTGGTTCTCCAAAAGACAAAGAGACACCTAGTACAGATCTCAGGCCTCAGTGCCCTTTGATTTAGGAACAAGAGCTAGCCTATTCAGAAGATTTTCAGGTGTCTGTGTACAAAGATAAAAGATAAATATGATTTCTTTTTGGCCTTATACATTCAGTAATACTTGAAAGAGCATGGAAAGAATAGAGAGTTTGGATTAGACTTTTATCATTTTTACCTACTTTATTCTAAAAACAATTCTCCCTGAATGCAGAAGAGGTTTACACTAGCAAGTGAGAAACATAGCTAGAGATGTGAGAACACATGGTCTTATGGCTAGTGGCTTCATTTGTAAGCCACTGCTGCTTGAATGAAACTTAGTACAAGCATCAGACTAGCTCTTAATATTATTTGCTTTATTTAATTTTAAACAGTCTGCTACTGTTACATAAGTAGTGGGTTTTACTGCCTTCTGTTTGTTCCAGGTAAGGTGTAATCATTTTGTGGGAGCACACAGAAGAAAAGGAGTGGGGTTTTTTTTGAGGAACATAACCAAACTGATTGGAAGTCCCATGAATGACACAGAGGCAGAGACAGCACCCACCTAAGTCAGGAGAAGCTGTCTCAGGAGCTCCTGTAGGGAATGAGRCTGAATTCCTGCATTTCTTGCAATAGTTAGTGCTTGACTCGAGTGAAAACAAATGAAAGACTTTGGAGATCTTTGTGCTGTGGGTTCCAGAAACTTTTTTCTAGAATAAGAATGCCAAGTTTTTCTGTACTTTGTGTGAAGCAAATTTCTACTTACTGCCTTCACTATTGCTCAGGAATTAAACATAGGTTTTTAAGAAGCGTTTCACTAATGAAGTGTTGTGAAGCTGTGGGGGGATTATTGCTTGGATTTTTTGTTATTAAACTGATATATTTCAGACCTGCCCTCTGGCAGTTACATCCAAGAAGATATATCCCATTGTTCATACCTCTGTGAGGCAAATGAAAACTGCTGCGACATCATGGCAAGCTGTAAATGTGGCACTCACACTGGCCAGTTTGAGTGCATCTGTGAAAAAGGGTACTATGGGAAAGGACTRCAGCATGAATGCACGGGTGAGTCTCATGTCTCCATGACTGGGTTTCTCTTTGTGCCCTGAGTATACRGCTAATCTAGTTGGGGGAGATCAACTGTATTTGGCTTTAGGGCTATAAACCTGGATCAGAATGCATTTGGGGCTCTGGAAAAACTCTCATTAGCTGAGGACTCAGAACTCAGACTTTGGTACATAAATCCTTGGTGAAAGTTGCAGTCAACTAAGCATTCTTTAATTATCCCATGTTGACTTACAATTACTAAGAATGCGTTTGGGTCACTAACTAGAAACTTGTCATCACATTTGGCTTCTAGGAGTACTTATTTGAAGCCTATAGCCAAAATGACTACAGGAACAGTTCTTTATCGTGCGCCAGAATAAAAACATGGAGGCAGATATTATGGCTTTCTGGGTTCCCTTCAAAGTCATTTTGTAAGTGAAGTGATTTTATTCATAAATAGAAAGAATTTCCTTAGGGAAGTGAAAAGGAAAGTTGAGCCACTGGTTTTCAGCTCTGAGAGACACCAGATGCCTTTGCTTAATAAAAAATTTAAATTGGTGGGTAAATAGCAATTTTAAATATGAAAATTCTTTTTACATACAGTTATGAATTCAGTTGAAAGTTATAGAGCAGTCCAGGTAATCTAAATAAATACTTGTTCACCTATTGCAGTGACTATAATAAGTGAAGGGAATGCGTGTAAAAGATACACAAGTTTTGTTCAGCCCCATTTATGGGACAAAATTTCACAATTATCAGAACATATCTGAACTCTGTTACATTTGGTTTATGAGCTAGATGAAAGGAAGGGTTTTAATCCAACATCTCTCCACAAGAAACAAAACATAGTGTTCTTGTGATCTTATCTGTCCATACRTTCTCACTTATTTTCTATGTACATAATCACAGTTCTCATCAGTTTCCACTGGAAGTGTTCGTCAACTGTTGTGGATGTGTGCATATATAAGGATTGTATAGCCATTTACAAGGGCCACATTGCTTTCTCAAGTRTGGTTTTCACTGTATTTAGAGGTCTCTTAATGTAACTATTAGTAACTCTACTCAACACAGGTAGGTTTGTGAATAAAAACTGAAGAATGCCTTCAGGAAAAGGTTTAACAGAGGCTGTGATGTCTGTATGTCTGCTCTGAGAGGAATAAAAGGGTACAGTGAGGAATCTAGATTATACCTGAACGTAAAATGAGGGAGAAGTGTTCTCTGACAGCAGTACAAAAAAGTACTGAGGTACCACAGTAATTGTGTTGGGAAGATGATCAATTGCCTTGTAATCCTTGTTGACTGTTGTCTTATAACTCAGCTTTTACCTGTGGAGCATCTTTCCTTTGATCTATATTAAAAGGGAAGCAGGTAAGTATAAAGGAATTTGTTGGGTTTTGAGTGCAGAATGGTTACAGGGATACAGCAGAGTCAATGTCAGCACTGCCACATTCAATCAGATTCTYATTTTATATCAATGGGTGCAGCTTGCTTGTGTGCTCACTTAACTTTAAACAAAKATATGCTATTCTATTTTCTTGTTTTCAGATGTAATTCCAATTCATTCTAAACAAAATAGAACCTTCATCTTAATTTTTGTTTTAGAATTCTAGTCTGTTCTCTCTACTTCAATGTAGGCTTCCCAGTAGCTTATCAAACAAAATAAACACAGCTTATTTTGCTCAGCATTGTCTCAAGCAGTAGCCTATATGATTAAATACTGTTTTAAACTATTTCTGAAAGTATTTGAACTCTCATTGTAGAGTTAACGTTACCCTTGCTACACAAGAGAAGCTTCCTATGGAATGAGCTTACCTTTGAGTGCCACTAAGAATAATAAAATTCCTTGACTTCTTAAAATGTGTATTTGGCAACTGCAGAGGAGAGTTTTGTTTTAATATCACAAGCAGGTGTCTGTTAAAATAGTCTTTAAAAGTGTTTCATATTAGATACAGTGGAAACGAACTGACAATTGCAGCCATCTGCTATGTATGGGAAGATATTGAAAGATTCATACATGTATTTGGGGGAGAATTTGACCTGAATAGTGCAAGCCTGTTCTTGTAAATACATCTGCTCTGCTCAACTGCTGTGGGCCCCCTTAAGACAGACAAAAACAAAAGGCAACATGTATTCTTTAAAGGAAAAACAACATATTTTGAAATCTTGTATTCTGAGAAAGATTCCAGCCTTTTCCTTCTTTTTTTTTTTAAGTATTTCTCAGCTGAGCATAGCTGTGGATTTGTAGAGCCTGAGGAATTTGCAGAATGTTTCATAACTTTTCTTCACTGCATAATGTGCAGCACTTCCGGCAAGTTTACATTGACAAGACTTATATTTTACTGTGATTAAATTGGCTACTTTTAGCTTTTAAATGGTTAAGCTTTCATATACCATGTTTATTTAATGCAATAAAGCTTGTTTTTTTAAGCATTTTCATCGAGATAGGAGATTGTTCCCTTTCCATAACAAATCTGTTCTTTTTGTAATGGTTATTTTCTGTATACCTGTATAGTTATGCATTATACCAGTTCACTGCTGTTTATGGTTTTGAATGTGAGGCACCCAAATAACTATGTAAAAATCATAACAATACTTGCCTTTCSTAATTACCTGAAAACATGCTCTAGAAATCTTCTATAAAATAAAATAGGAGCCACATGCTTTGTGTTGGAAAGCAGAAACTGGCTCTCAATGTCCCCCTCCTGTTTTTTGTAATGTTGGTGATGTGCCATGGGAAGAAGAACAGACTGACTGTTCTTTACTTCAAAAAACAAACCRAACAAAAGAATAGTGGACCACACAAGGAACCTCCTGCAGATACAGACTTCCCTGAAGATTGTGACAAAGGCAGCAGTGGGGAGGCAAGCTATGAAGCAGTGTGATGTACAGGGAGGAAGAGGAAGAAGTGTAGAGGTAGTATCACAACCAGTCTGAGTGTTGTAGAGAGCGCAATTATCTTCTTGTGGAGCACATAAGTACTTCTTTTTAACAAAGCTTCGCTTCTTTTCACCTTCTTTTCCTTGATTGCTTATGTTAGACAACCAAACAAAAATACAGAGGAAGCAAAAACAAATTTGTGATTTCTGTGATCTAAGACAGTGACTTCTGCTCCATCAATAGTAAGGTGGGCCGTTAAAGTCATCTGCAAACATGGTGTCCATCACATTTATCTCATCAGTTACCTCCTAAGCAGAGCCCYGCATTTTGGGGAAGCATGAAATCTTGCAACCAAGTGTTCTCYTTTACGTACAGTGTGGACCCCATTTTCTGCAGCATGAGATATGCATAAAGCTAGTGTGTAATCAGCAGAGCAGAACAAGTAAATAACACATTTATAGCTTATGCTGTTACTCTTTTTTGATTTATCTTTGGTCCACTGCTTGTATGTAATTATAGAGGTGCAGAATTTGACCATATGTATACTCATACATACTGCTTCAGGAGAGTGCTTAGGCTTTGCATTTTTTACAGGGATGAAGCATATCAACTGTCATCTGCAYAGCCTTGAGTCCAATAGTTTTGCCTGCAAAATAACACATCGATTTTTTTGTAGAGAGCTTTTCCAGTAAAATCTGTAATCACATGAAACTATGACTCTATGTACAGATTTTAACTTAGACCACATTCACTTAAAAGACTAAAAACTTTGAGGAAGTACAGGTCCAGTGGGGGACATATGGACTGTGTATTTTTTAACTTCTCAAACTTTGGACCCAATTTCCAAATGAGCTTGTTTTGCCATGAGATTTTCAGGATTGTTCCAGCAGTGAATGCAAAGCAAAACCTGATGTTCGTAAGCTGTAAAGCTTTGTAAAAAAAAAAAAAAAAAAAAAAAAAAAGTTCGTATTTGCTGCTTCACTTGTTGGTGATTTCGTTTTTGTTAAATAAGAGTTTTATGTTTAGTATATTACTACCAGATCTTTAGTTGATCTTATAGGAAAAATTTTAATTCCAATGGTGACTCCAATGGCCTATCCTAAGAAAGCTAAATATCTCTGATACTTCGTATATATTACTGCTTTATTTGAAATTTACCCATTTTAAAACTCTCCCAAGTGGAGCCTTCTGCTGTTATAGATGCTTTTTAGTGGTGTTTTGTGATAATGCAATGAGTTTCTAGTGTGAATGTGCTGTGTTAACATGACTAGCTRTCATGAAAGGAGAAGAGAAAACAAGAATGCAGGGATCTCAAACAAAAGGAAGAATGCGAAATACCCMTCCATGACTAAGCAACACTGAATCAATCTTGATTGTTATCAGCAAGAATGTTCTGTGCTGTCATTCTTTGTTTTTTTCTTATAAATCATGTTTCACTTTTTATGGATACTAGTTTGCACACAACATCATCATGGGTAAACACAGAAGAAATGTAAATGGATGTGTTTTTCTGGTAAGGATATCATAACATTGGGATGGATAAGTATAGAAGAAATTGATGTGTTTTTCTAGTGAGGGTACTGAAAGATAAGTTGATGAAGGAGGTAGATATAGATAATGACGAGTGATATAAACAAGGATATGGAGGGTCACTGAGTTAATTTTCTTCACAAAATCTTTAACACTTCATAAGAGAATTTGAAAACTTAGATAATTTTTGTTTGCATAAAAATTGAAGGAAGTGGCACTTATAACTATTTTATTTGGAAAAAAAAACATGTCTGGAAGCACATGGAATCATGTTCTTCCAGATTTTTTACATTAAGACTTGCTTTCTCAAAAAATCATGGTGTATCGTTTTGACAAAGAAACATTTGCCCCCTCATTTTGACCCTAAAGCCCAACATTTCCTGCTTTGCTCTGACAAGTTCAGGTACAGTCTTCCATTTGTCCCCATAGGAAGCAAAGCAAAGGCTGAGAAAGATTTTTTGAAATGAAGCACGCACTAAAAATAYGTTCCTTTGGTTGGGTAATTTTAAAACCAGTATTCAAATATAAATGACAGTAAACTTTTCATTTCAATAATTTTTTTGTTGGTAGGAGTGACTATGACAGAGATAAATGGTAACTTGTGTGGTACTACCGCAGCTCTACTTGCTTTGTAAATGCTTTCTGACACCAAGCCTAATTTGTTTCCCACCTGTACAGTCTTTATGAATATGGGACATTTTTGGCAATGGAAGCTTCTTTTGCTGAGTTTACTCTTTGTAGCCTTRTATCCTTGTATTCACAGAGTGAAACAGAAAAGACTTCTAGAGTACAGTGTGTATGAAATAGGGACAGATTTTGTCAATTACTGAAAAGTRTTCCTTGTGGTGAAATAAAACCTCTATGATATGGTTTCTTCAGGTGTGATCTTTGAAAGGAGACAGTAGCAAGAAAAACATTGTTAAGAACAAGTTTCATGAATGTTTTGTATTTGTGGGGAGGAAGGAAAGCTCTGATGAGGTTGGGATTCTGTTTTATTGCGTTAATGATCTAAACAGAGATGTGGCAAATGACACAGATTTTTCTTGAGGGGTTTCTGTTGTTTTGCTGGAGGATTCTTCTTATGTTTTGCTTTGTTTTAAGATACGTGAGCCCCATCATCTTCAAAATGGGATTTTAAGCCAGGTCCAGTCCTTCAGAAAAACTCTTTGACAATCCTTAAGGCCAGACAGTGAACTTGCCATCCCATTGTGAAAATGTGGAAGCTTTAACATTTAACCAACTCCTTTGCTTGCACAACTGTAGGAAGGGAGCTTTGTTGATCTATTTTGAACTGTATTTTCCAGCTAAGCAAATGACCTGTATTGCTGCTGGTGTTTCTTAACTGTGTCCATAGTCCTGAAAAGTTTACTGAATGACTGAGAGTATTTTCAGTAACGTTAATTTGTTTTGAATCAAGTCCATGTATCAGAGTGACAATTTTTCTCTGTTCTGCAGAGCTTATGTATCAATTTAAGCAACATGATAGCTACTGTGGATAATTATGTTTCCGAATACAGGATATTTCTAATTCTATGCCATATAGCTTGTTTCTTTTACATTTAATACTGAACTGTAGTGGAATAACAAAACCCTAAATTTTCTTTTAAAATGAAGTGGTGAAGTGAAGGTGAGAACCCAAATTCAATTTTGGTGTGTAGTGACTTGAGGAATAGAGGTACAGATTTTAAGTCTTTGTGCAGCATTAAGAAACACCTTGTCTTTTCCAAGTAGATGTCATCAGAGGCTTTAGAAAAGAACATGAAGATTTTATCCCAAAACAGATTCTTCCATGTTAAGCAYTGAGACATTTCTGAAAAACATGTGACAGAAAATTAGGAAATGGTATCATCGTTACCCTTTCTTCGTTATCTGGGAAATGATTTGTCCTACTCACCTGACAATGTCATGGAAATAAAGCCACTGGCCAAAGTTCACATGTGCAGTTAGAGAAGAAAAATGTGCTATTTGGAGGGCACATTAAGAGGAGTAGAAGCCATGCTCTGAATAGAAATAGGCACTACATAGAAATAGACTCCAGCTTTCCACGCTGAACTGACTTGGCCACTGTATATATTCGTTAGCATTGGCCATCATAATGAGGGCTCMCAGTGTAAATACAGCAGGGATGGTTTTGGTCTTCAGTCAGATCAGACTGGAAAACCTTAGCTGTTMTGCCTGGGCTTTTTCTTGAGTCTCTAGACGAATAAAAAGAAAACCATCTTATTTACAGTGTGATTTTACACTACTGGAATTACTTTTGTCTGAAAACAACCTTTTTTGGTTGCATAAGCATAGGCTAAGTGTACTTTCTGAACTCTGTTTAGCCTGTGTCTTCCTTAGCTGCCTGAAGAATTCGTCATATGCCCAGTAGTCACAGAAATCTTATACATTTTAAGCTCAAACTGTTGTAGGACAGCTCTTTGATAAGCCTTGGTCACATAGACTCGAGAATCATTTTCAGGGCTGAGACTTTAATCATGACAGCCACGTAATTGGGGAAATTGTCTATGCATTGAATCTTTTAATTAAAAGGTCTTTACTGCAACATTCTTCTGTTGGTTTTATGAATTAACAYGGTGTCATCTTGCATTAAATACTTTTTCAAAAATATATAGTTTAGAGTGTTTTCATATGTATATATGTATATACATGTATATATATAGAAGTGTGGGTATATGTGTATGTATATATATGCACACGTACACGTATTTTTATATATATATATATATATACACACACACACATATACACGCACACATATACACACACACACATGTATATATATATCCCTGAACTTATGCCAGTCTCACAAACTAAAAGCAGACATTTTAGCATTCCATGAGCCCTTAAGTAGATTTTATCTGAGGTGAAGAAAAAACAAGAATTCTTGAAAGCGGTTCAAGTGCATCCAAGAAAAAACTAAGATGACAGTATGAAGCAAACAGTTTTAATTACTGAAGTGAGAATTTAAAAGACTTAAAAAAAATAGCTTGTTTTAATTAACTGTTTTGTCCCTAGAGACTCTCCAGGGCTCCAGAGCATCAACTTTAAGTACTTATGTCATTCCCAGGACTTCATGTGAGTTATACTTAACTCAAGGTTAAGCCTCTATGCTTATGTTTATGAGGTTCTGAAAAGGGTACTGGGGTTCCTGGCATTGTTAGGTTGCTCTCAGAGACTTATCAAAAGTGATTAATTTAACCAGGCAGTAGCATAGCATTCCTAAAATGACAAAATCAGGCAGTCACTGTTTTGGAACTTGATAGATTGTACGTTGTGCCACTTAGTCAAAAGAATTTCAGTCTTAACACTTCAGAATCGGTTTCTGAAAGAACATGGAGAGTAGGAATATTTTTTATTATTATTAAATGCTTGTCGCTCTACCTAGACCAGCGAGTATTGCAAAAAAAGATCTCTGTAAAAAGGACTACTCTTCCTCTTGACACTTTAAATGATATTATCTGCTTCTCTTGCAATATGAAGCAGGTATTGTGTACAGAATACAGTTCACGTCATTTTGCARGTGTTTAGAGATGACCATGTGATAATTGCTCTGGAACTGCACAGTTGCAGCTGAGAGGAAAACGAAAACGTGAAAGCAAAGCTGCACAGAGCGCATCAGGTCATGACCCACAGATGAGTTCACAAATTTTGACCCAAATGAAATCTTTCAAGTGAAGTTTTCCCAGAAGACAATGCAGATGTTCCTTCCACTACCTTCTCTCCATTTGCTACTGCCAACATCGAAGAGGAAAGAGGATGGGGGAGAAAGGGTGTGATGGCATTTCTGTTGCTTCTTCTGTTCAGGCCTGGCCAACTGACTTCTCCATGCTCTTTGCAGAAAGATATCTGGCACGTTGTTCGGMTCTTTTCACATCTATGTTTTTTTCTTCTTCTTGTGCTGCACCTTCTCCTTTTATTCAGCTGCAGGAATCCAGAAACACTACAAACTTGATATCTCTCCAACAAGGACAGTAGGCAACAAGAAGAGTGGGCTGGAGAAAGAACCTGAATCCTACCATTGTGAAAGGGGGCAAAAGCACACTCAGCTGTGAAAAGAATTAAAAAGAAKCAATTGTAGGCATTTTATGATAAGATTATTCTACCTGCCAGATACTCTCTACCACTAGAATGGATGGGTGCAGTTCAGGCTGCTGTCTTGTGAGCAGCCTTCTTTTCTGCTATCACCCTAAAAATCTACTGCAAATGGTCCAGCCTTCTCACCTAGAGATGGTGCTGACTGCATGGAGTGGGGCAGTGTTTCTTGGAAAGGAGAGAGCAGCAGCACAGACCAGTTTCATCAAACAGGAAATTGGTTTTTGCTGGTTTTGTTGGTGTTTTGGTGAAAACAGAAATCAGGACTCTCCACAGAAATGGGAACCTCCTCAGGCTGAAACCCTTGGGTTTAATTTGTTACCGTGCAAAACAAAGCCAGACTAGCAACTTAGAGTTCCAGTGCAGATGTTTAAGTAGGGCTCACATCTGTAGGTTGTTTGAACATTATTTTTYCCCAAGCCTGAAATTTATTAAGCATGAAGTGTTTTCCTTTGGTATTTTGCTCCATAAAAATGTAGTGAATGATCTTTTAGTAGCAGGGAAAAAAAGGTGAGGAAGATTAGTTTTGCAGAAATGTGTATAATATAAAGCCTATTCATAGTTAATGATATAGTCTAGTTACAGTTTGAACCTGGCAGGTTCGAAACAAAAACCAATGCCATTGTGCACCAAGCTGGAGTCTTTCATTAGTGTAAACTATGGAGGAATTGTCCGTCTGTGTAGGTGTATGCAGCTGCATTGATTTTATGCAGAGCTGTACTCTATTGTAACAGCTTAAGGTCTGGCTCCTTCTCCTGGCCATGAGGCAAATCTGCTGTTTTTTTCCATGAGAACAGAAGAAACCTTCTGAGGATAGCTAAGAAATGAATGTGTCTAAGACCTATAAAGTTCAGACAAAGGGTGTTCCCTTCTAAATGCCACAGTTAACACCCGTGCATTTCCATCTCTGTGTAGCATATAGTTTGTTTCTCGAAGAAGAATGATAGAAGATAAACTACAACAACTTTCTTGCATTCTGGCTGTTAATTCTGCACGTTTTTTTCCAGAGCTCATTGTTACTCATTTCAGTATATGTGTTGATTAGGACTTCATAGGGTGGCCCAAAGTATAGCATTTTTATTGCTATTGTCAGGCTTTCCTCCAGCTCCAGATTTTTTAGCTTTGTGACAGCAGAGTGCTTACGATGTTCTAGTTATAGTCACTCAAAAAAAAACATGATCTGGAAACATACACAGGTGGCATGAAAAATTACAAAGAGAGAGATACAGGAAACATCAGTGTTCTACTGGGACACAGGAACATCGACATGTACACAGGATTAGGACACCCTACTGAGTCTCATTAACTTAAAGGCGTGTATTTATATTTTGAGTTTTATCTCTGTATAAAACCACTGTAGCTTGGGAGGAATACGTAGCTGGCCTCTTACTGTATKTTCTCTTCCTGTCCCTCTCTTCATGCTAATTTTTGCCCTGTGAAGCCTACGTAGGACCAGAATTCCCGTAGTACCTTTAAAGCAGCTGCTAAGTAGTTTGAAAGTTTTGCATCTTCTTGACCTCTGTGGCACAGAAATACCTTAGAGGTCAAGACAATAGATATGGAAGAGTGTTTTGCCTGCAGGAATATGAAGTGCTGCAAAAAATCCTCTTCCAGTGTAACTGGAAATTTGACCAAGAGCTACTGTACCAGGTTCAGACCCTGAAGCATCTTCTGCCAGTGTCTCTTTAACATAACAGCAGCTGAAGCTATTTACGTTCATCTCTACCTTTTTCAGTAGATGTCGATGCCACTCTTTTTCAGTGCCTGTCCACCATAGCAGCTATCCTAGCCTAGGCGCAAGAAGGATTTGCACAGAAGCAGTGCTAAGCTCTGCTGTCTTCTCAGAGCAGAACTTGTGAGGACATCAGTGCAACCAAGAAATAAAGCCTGTTCTGACAGCTCCTGGGATTTACTGCTGTCTTCAGTCTCCTGGTATCTCTTCATCAGCAATTCTTCAGCAGGTGTCTAGACCTTCTCCACTAGATCAGAGGCAAGAAGGCATTCTGAAAGGATGTGTGAAGCCCCTTGTTGTCTTCTTCCTTCCCATCTTCTCTTTGACACTCTGTCCCGCAAGATGCAGGGGATGGATTACAGTTGTTACTTGTCTGCAGTTTTTTTGCCCCTGAGGCTGAAGCACAGGCAATTTTTAAAGTTAATGAGTTAAAGGTATGTGAATRTGTCTGTCAGACACTTTGCAAAGTTGTCTGTCAGATCTTAAAATTCACCTTTAGTGATACTATAGACTGATTTATTGTCCTTGCTTTTGGGGTCATTTTAGGGAGGCCTCCTATGTTGAAATAGAAAATGCATGCCCCGTACATTCCTAGGTCAGAGAATTGTTTGACACTTGCATCCCTCACTGGTTCGCAGTCTGCAAAAGTGCAAAAAATTAGTGCAGAGATGTTTGGTTCTAATTCAGGAAAAATAGCAGGATATTTTGGGGCAGCACCGGTTATTCTGTAAGACCAACYAATTGGAATCAAATGAAGTCTAGAAATAGACTTTCCAGCTAAAATTCAATGGCTGAATAATTGGAAGTCCTAGTAGATTTATTAAGCAATGACTCAATCTTATTGCTGTTTACAGGCGTTTTTCTTCAGGCCACAGTTAAGAATGTTCTCACCTTTTTAGTTTCCATCTCTGCAGGTATAAATGCCTGGTTGGTTTGTGGCAGAAGAGCTCAAAAAATGTATGCCCATACATTTAGACAGAAAGGTAGAGCCAAAAGTCTGACACACCTTTTATATCCAGAAATATACAAAGAGCTCCCCTGTTATTTAGAAACAAAGTTTCTACTTCTTCAAGGCAGAAAAAATATCCTTGAGGCTGAGAAGCAGCCTACATGGAGAAGTAGAGTGAAGAACATTGTCTTAATTTCGTGGACAGAGAGACTGAGCATGAGACAATTCTTGAAAAAAATCTTACTCTGCTGTTTCCCTGATCCCTTTTTGGCAGCAGCAGCAGGTTATTTCATTCTTGCTTAAAAAACTGAACTTAAGTAAGGCCTCTGGATGTCACAGGTTGCTATTTTAGCATGTTTGGTCAACACTGGCAGCGAGAAGGCGTCTTTTACAAACACATTAAGGCCCCAGCCAGGGATTCCTGTTGTAGGTAGGAACTCCTGCGTTGTAGAGGGCAGGGGGCAGGACTCGGTTCGAGGTGCCTAGTGGGGGGACGTGAAGGTGTTGTTCAGCGTTTTCATGGCACCTCTCCACGGAGAGGTGTGTTGTTAGACCAAGGACTGAGGCTGTGTCTTTGGTTTTGGTCCTGAAACACAGTCTGAAGGCCTTAAAGAGCGCTGTTGGCAGGGAACGGGACGGCGTGCTTAAAGCAGGTTTCTTCACTTTAAATCTGAGGTGACYCTTTTTGCTTCCGGTGGGCAGTGCAGCAAGAGTCAACGTCCTTCTTGAGGAAGGACTTCCTATCTGTCCTAAAAAGAAGCTAGAGAGACAAGGGAGAATGGGGGAAAGGAAATGAGRAAGAGTCACATCTCAGAAATGTTTTCTGAGCAAGCAGCAGTTAATTCTGACYGTACTGATCAAGTTGTTCTGTCAGCTCTCTTTCTTTCCATAAACGAGATTTTATTTTGATTTACATCRTTTAGATCATTTTAAAAGAATTCAGGGGGTTCTGTCAGATTCCATAAGAWTTTTGCCTGAAGAATGGAGAATGGCAGTTATGGTATTATTCACAGTAAATCATGGGTATCAGTAACGATTCCAGGAATTAAGTAGAAAGTGTAAGATCAAGATTACAGGGATATATTGAGCTCCAAACAGGAATAGCTGCTCCAGTTTCACAATAYGTGAAAAAAAATATTGGCAAAACCACCGTTTTTTATTTTCTGATTGTTGGCCTGAACCACTACATGTGCTTCAGGCCTCCTAAGTTAACCAAAAATTGTCTGACTCTCACCCTAGGCTGCTAAGTAAATAAACATGGAAATAGTAGCATATGTTCTCCATCTGCACAGTCATGCACTATCTTTACTGCTCAGAAATGTTATTTAATAGAACTGTAATCACTGTTGTTGAAAAGTATATTTAAATGATAAAAATAAAAGATGTAGAAAAGAGGCCAAATTTGGCACTTAATGCAGTAGTGACAGTTTATAGAGGGTCTGGCAGAAAGGGCTTCACTTTCCTGTTTATAATAGCTTTTACTTGCTACATTCCCCATCTGTGATTCAGCAACTGGAACTATTCTGATCTGCAAAGAAAGGAGACAGAAGTAGGGGGTCTATTTCTTTTTTGTTTTTTTTTTTTGTCTTAATCATGTGCACCAGTCACTGCTGGGAGTGAGTGGCGGAGGAGACAGCAGAAAGGGAATATATCCCATGGGAATAGTAAAACAATCCAGAACTGTGCCAGGTTCTGTTAACATTTTGACAGAGAACAAATATGCAATCTTTCCGTGAATGAGGAGRAGAAAATCTGAGGATATGGAGTCTGAGTCCTCATGGATTCCTCGTATGACTTCCTGTTCTCTTAAAAAGCAGTTGTTCCAATAGTTTGATCAGAGAGTCAGTTTTATTTTAACACTTCTACCTACAAGTGCTAAGAATTAATTGCATGCAAAAGTGTCAGTTGTCTAGTAGGTGAACACGGTGGAAAGGGATCTTGGACAACCAGGGATATTTTTGTCATTGCAGAAACATATGCTGTGGAGCTTAGTGTGCAGTGTTGTTGAATTTTAAACCTCCATCTTACATTTTAGTGAACACCTGCCTCTCTGAAATCCCAGCAGAARGTGGTCTGTTTTCTCCTTTTGACATGAGACTCTTACTCACTGCTGCTGGAAGAAGTAGTTGTGCTGAGCAAGCTGTGGTGATTTCAGGGTATCCCAAGAGTCACCAGCAGTGGACTAGGTTCTCAGTTCTGTCCTGCTTCCTCTGGGTGAAGACTTCAGGGGCTAGTTCTTGCTATCCTCTGGTTTGTGCTGAAGTTAACACAGATAAGTAAGCAGCATATTATACAGACCAGGTAGGATTTTTTTTCACGGTTTTGAAGTTTCTGAGCACTCTCACTTGGGATTTGGCCTGGGGATTATATTGGCCCATTGAGCATCTATTAACTGCTCATTAGTCTACTCTGTTACAAAGTTGATGAACTGATAGATTGGTTGGTAAAATGAAGGGTAATGGAAAAGTAATGAAGAGTATGGAGTGGYTTTGCTCCCTGTATTTGATCTATATTCTCTCTGCAAAAGCTTCTTTCTCYTGGCCTTCACTTTTCATTCCTGACCCAGAACCCTTTTCATCAGCAAAAATAAAGAGCAAAATTATTTGATACATTGTACAATGGTTAGACCAGACCTGGAAAAAAAATGGACTTTCAGTGCCTTTAAACTAGACAAAAATTAAATCCTTCAAGATAGATATTTGCTCATCTGTGCATAGCACAAATTAAACAAATGAGGTTTTTATGGACTTTGCTTTGCTTCAACCTGTTTGGATTTTTATAGTCTTGTGAGAGCAGAAGTGTAACTTCTACCTATGGCAGGGTAGTGATATCCCTTTTCAGTGCTTAGGTATTTAAATTGCAGGAAGCAATCCAGAGATCCAGGGCACTTAGAACGGGATTATTTATAGTACCATATGCTGTCACGCCAGCAAAGACTCAAGGTTTACTGAGGAATGCATATCTGTGATTATGTGAAGACTATGTCCAGAGAAGCCTGCTGTGTAATATTTCTACTCTGAGAAGAGTACTCAGAACTGCTTTTGTTTCCTCTGTTAAGTAAGAGCCTTATTGTCAGCAAAGTTTTGGACATAAAAGCCCTGCACATAAATAAATACATAATAAGTAATCTCCATTTGCACAGTAAACTTTACACAATTAACTAACTCAGTTCCCCAGCAAGACCTTTAAGCGCTCTTGGAATTCACTGTTAGCATGGTATAAGAATGTGTAACAAAAACATAGGGGCAAAAGGACATAAATCAGTATCTAAGCTCTAATGCAAATATGAACAGTGGGGTTGGCTGGACCTCAGCAGGCATGAGCAGATGTTCACAATAAATAGGTCCGGTTTTACCTTGGGAATTCTCTCCAAACGCATCGCCAAGTCTGGATTTGATGTCTATGCAAACAGCAAACCTGTAAGCACTGTTTAAAGTGCCACTGAGAATGCAACCCAAAGACCTTCATTTTAATGTATGTTAAATGACAGAATGTCATTTCTGTATGGAGTTAACCGATGAAGTTCCTCTAGCTTCGCCATTGGGCTTGGAGTTTCATCCCCTCAGTAAATCATGTTYGTGTGGCTTAGTTTACCAAGCACAGGCTTTAACATCACGGCTCCCTTGAGACTGCCTCTGTTCAGGTTATGTCACACTCCACTGACTGTTACACACCTTGCATTGCTGAATGCATGTGTAGAAACTATGGTGTTACACCAAAACATTATAGTGTTCCTGGCTGGAAATGCTTACCCCTTTAGCTGATGTAGCATTTCTAAAACCAGCTGAAACTAATGCTTCTGCTTTGAGAACAAGTGAAATGGAACTTTGTGCAAAATTACACAAGTTGCACAARTTGTCAGAACATAACATGAGGCCTGGTAGCTTGAATGAAGCATGGATAGGCTTGTTTTCAAAGATAACTTACAAGGCAATGTCTAGAACCAGGATTAATAGTCTTAAGAGGAACTGAGTTTTAACTACATGTTTGTAAAATACTTTAAAATGCTTTTMAAAGCCCTTCTTGCTCTTCTGTTGTTCAAGTGTGAATGTGCTTAAGGAACTCACCATGTTTTTAAGTATACGATAATTGTTCTAATTTTTTAAAAAAATACTAAAAACTGGGCATGAATGGATTTTCTATGTTTTCTCAGTAGTGCTACTATTACCGGGCAAGATGTTTTGCRGGCAGAAACATTGCTTTGCAGTAATCCTATCTAAATGCGCAGGCCCCAAGCCTACCCTGGGAATGCTCAGCACGCTTGTGGCTCAGTGCCAGACCTCCCTATGGAGGAACAGCCTTGTAGGAACCATAACTCTTACCAGCTGTAATAGCTCTTGGAGCTGTTATATTTTTTAGCAGGCAGATTGTTCATACTCTGTGTATGCCTAGGGGTACCAAGACGAGATGCTCATGTTGGGGACTGCTTCTCCTTTCAGGCAACTTTCCAGTCCTTTTGCCTATGAAAGAGAATCCAAGATTCTCATATTTATTGTGAGCATGTTATTTCTGCTGAAAGTTTGTTATGACTATTTGAAGTGCTCAAAGAAAAAWACCGTCTAGAGCTAGATCTTCCCAAAGCTTTAATCCAAATGCTGCAGCCCCCTGTGTAGTGGAATATCACAGTCTTGGTGTCTGTAAACTTAGCAGAAAGAATTGGGTGAACCTGTCTCCTCCTTCCTTCTCATGAATAGAAGTGGCTAAACTTCTGACTTCGTTCAGCCTACCCTCAGCAGGGAGAGGAAATATGTAAATGTAATGAAGTGATGGAGCAAAAACACATCAAATGGGAACTAAAAAGACATATAGCTTGTTAAATTGCTAATCATGTCCGTGTGAGAGGAGATTCTTAAGGAAAACTGATACAGAGCAGACAGATGAGCAGGTTCCTTACTGTCTGAAATCAATGCAGAGCRCATACTGGGGATAACAGGAAGTATTAAAGAATCAGAGAATATGCTGAGATTTAGCAGAAATCCTTCTCTGATCCCTACATTTAAAGACAAGCTCAAGGTTTTCCTTTTCAGTCTTTGTAGAAGTCACACATGTCAAGTGTTTAACCAAAACSACTTCCTTGTTTTTTTCTCATAATCCTGGCATGCTCCTGGCTCGTATTTCCCTTCTGGCACCATACATGTCACATACTGTAGAAAGGTAGATCACAGTATCTGACAAAGGTTTAGGTTTTTTCCCTTTGGCTTTCCAACAGCATTTCATGGGCGTGAAGTGCCAGTTCAGACAAACCTACCTTGAAGATTAAACAAACAACTCCCCAGATAACTTAAATGTGACAAAGAAAATCTGCAACTGCTGGAGGCAAGGCAGAGACTCATGCTAAGTCTTTGTGAAGCAGGCTTAAGTGTCTTCTTGTGCAGGTCCAGTGAGGTCTATTTCAGTTGCCAGGCTTGTGTGCTTTTCTGCTGGCAAAAGCTAAGTGTTTTTTTGGCTTGTGGACTTCAGGGGAAAAAAAAAGTCTGTTTCATGGTTTAGTTTAATAGAATAGACCTGAAAATTACAATTTCTTTGGGACATGAGTGCCCTAATGTTGCTAAATGCAATGGTTACAAAACCAGTCAAGAAGTAGCACTGTGAGATGCACAGAGAAGGCAGGAGATTGGGGAGTTTCGTGTAATCCAGGCTCCCACCTTAGCAAGTTCTTCCTTTGCAGAGGCCGMTCGCAAATGAGATGTGCAGCAGGAACAGAGCAGCTTCTGGAGGAAGAAGGGAGGACTGGGTAGTAGAACCTGCTACTGCTGTAGGACATCCCAAACCTTCCCTCTGCTGCAGCAGGATGTGGGGGAGCATCAGGCAGGCACTGGTTGTTCAGTCTGCAATGGGGACCTCCATTTCCTCCTGTGTTGGTGGAATTGCAGCCTTAGGCACCTATTCCTTTGTTTTCCACCTCAYGTTAACACCATACACGACTCCTGTAAAGCATATTTTGACAGTCCTTTGTGATTCAGAATACAACCCCTGGTTCCCATTTCTCTTCCTAATAGTGAGTGTGCCTAGGCCTGTGGCAAATCTAATCACATACGACTTTGTCATGGGGAGAGATGTAGATATCAATGTGGAAAAATCTAGCACATGGTAATGTACTTAACTTCTTTGTACTCACTTCCTCCTGAAGGCTGTGGCTTCTATTTAGTAAAATAACTAAGCTTAAYATATAGTCAGACCCATCCATGATGCCCTATTTAAAACATGAATGATGGCCAAGCAGAGCAGATCAAATAAGTACGACTACCACAGCACTTGCTTCAGATACAYGAAGGTCAGGGTGACGTCTGTTCTAATTTCCATATTTATTCTGGTGTTCCAAGGCACAAGGAGAATCTTAGATTAAGTAAAGCAGAGAAATAGCCTACACCCTCAGTCTGTAGTTCTTCTCCTCCAAAGGGATAAACATAAACAAGTTAACCTGAGGTTTTGGTTGTTTTCATCTTTTGGCCTGTAATTTGAAGTGCTTCTGGGCACGCACAAGGCTCTTCCCACAACTGCCAGTGAATGAATGAAAACATGAAACCATGTATGCCAGACCAAAGCTGCATGTAAACAAAAATCTCACGTCTGTCTGTGTTCAGTAACACAAACTGAGGAAGCAGGCAAAGAGTGGGACACAAATATCCAGTGATCATTGTTTATTGTTTTTGTGACCTATAAATTGCATCATTTTTAATAAACACCAGGACACCAAAATAAGAGTTGGATATTCAGTGTATACTCTGTCTCTGGGACAGATTCACCACTTCACTATGCTGAATGCACATCAATGTTGTCGGTGACATAAAAGTAATTACAGTAGCATAAAACCAGCTTAACTGAGTGGAAAGTTAGGCTTTGCTTCCTCCTTTAGGAAATCTGGGGACTGAGTTAATCAAGACCTTTTATGTATTTGTGATTTGCTTCAAAATATCATTTTGTTTAGGTTTTTCACATATGAGAATATGTGTGAATTGAGAATGTGTAAATGAAAATGAAAATTATAGACAACAGTCAGCACAATAGCTGAGCACAGATCACGTTCATGCAAGARAGAGCAGGATAGTGCCTAGCAGATTCCTGTCATATCCTGCAACAGATAAACCTTTAATCGGATCCTTCATTAGCATCAAGTGTGGAAGGAAAAGCTCATGCCAGAGATTACTTACAAATGTAGTTAGTGAGAGAAATTATGCATTGAAAAAAATACAAAATCCCTCAAATTAATCTTTAAAATACATGGAGTTTGAGTCTCCTCTCTCTTACATTGGGATAAGTCAAGAATAATTCCATTTCAGTGACTGACTTACACTAGTGTAATTGGAGAAGAAATTAAGCTTGTCTGCTCTCCCAGGAGTTTAGAAGATTTATGTTTTTAAGGAAGAATAATTTATCCTTAAAATTTGTACTCATACATTTAGAGGAATAATTTTGACCCCATGTTACAGAGTAAAGATCTTTGATACCTGATCTCTACCTATTTAAATCCAGACTGGAGTTTATATGCTACCCTATGTGTTCAGTATCAGTTGGCTTAAGTTTGATGCTGATTTTATTATTCACCRTTTTAAATAAGGCAAACTGCATAAAACATGTTTAATGTTCAGTGAAATCTCTGAAACATACCTTGTTTTATGTTGTCRCTTTTACAACATTAAATTCTTATTGATTAGATTAGAATATTAAGTCAGTCATTATTGTAGGCAGGAAGAGCAGAAGAATTCTTACTGAATTGTAAAGCCTGTCTTTTGATTTTTTGCAGACCTTCTTAACTATTTGTGTCTGTTTTTCAGCCTCACGCCATGTCTTAACATATATTTATATTGTCGTGTRTATGCCTTGACTGAAACGTTTTTATGCGTGCCCTATGGGTTTTTGTTTCTAGCAAACCTGCATCACATATACTTCCTACTGATTTCTGTCCTACACACAACTTTGATTTTTTGTTTGAAAAAGAAAACTGTGTTCCACTGATAGGCTAAGTCAACAACCYCTACCGTACTCACACACATAAGTGATGTTATATTTTCTTAATATTTTCAACTAACTATAAACCCTAGGAGAGCATAACTGAGAAAGATAATGAAGGAGGCATGCTGAAATATATTATTTCATTCCCATTTCTCATGTGAAGGCTATTGCAGTGTCACTACCATAGACAGGAGAATCTGAACATGGATCACTGGAGAATACCCACCATTTTGTGAGGCAGGTTGTTGTTGATCACAACTACAGTGTGAGCCATCCTTGCATGCCTTAGAAGTTTAGGGCCTTTGCTCATCTGAGTTAGCATGATAACCTCTACTTCCAAATATCCTTTTGCTCTTGTAACAAGGAGGTAACCTTTGGCATAACTCTGTATTCATTATTCTTGTCTCAGGAGGGATATTACATTAAACAAAAAGTATTTTCTTGCTCGTCCCCATGCTTCCAGGGACATAACAATGCAGTTGCCATATTGGTGATAGTTAATTCTTTTTCCTAAAAAGATCATATATGCAGATGTGTATATTTCACATGAGYGCCCTCTCCCTTTCTTTAAAGGCTGATACTGCTGAAATTGTTGCCCCATTTCTAAAATTTGTGGAGTTTTTGTCATTCTTGACAGTGCTGGCTTGGTGCTTATTTACATTGGGGTTCATTCATACACCCTTTTGAGCCCTTTTCCACCATCAGAGTGCTGGGAAGGAKAATCATGCCTTGAAAAAATGCTTACATTGTTGTTACAAATTAGAACTGAAGAAGATGACCTTGCCCTGCTGTCATTATTGCAGGCATAGAGGGCAAGTTGTGCTAGAACATTATGAAGATTTGGCACTGCCCGATTTGCAGAAGATACCTCAGACAGAGAGACCTGTATGATCAGTCAAGCATGGGGCCACTCTCCAGATGCAATTCCCCCACAAGCTGRCTCTCCTGCCTCTGATGTGTCCTTGTGGGTAGACTTGGGCCATGCTCTAGCGCTGGCTGGAGCAGGGGAGAACAGGTCTGCAGACTAGGTGGATCAGGTACTGACTGGGCCAAGAGTGTCCACATCAGACAGCCTGAATTTAGCTCTTATGCAGCATATTGTGGACAGTTTTAACCTAAACTGTGGCCAGACTAACCACTGTGACTGTGATGAAAATGCAGAGGTCAGTGTGCTTATGCCTTCTTAAGCAGTCTCGAAGCCTCACAGGACAGACTATGTGACCTTAGACACTCTGCAAGCAAGCTTTGTCTTGTRGAAAAGTTGAGTAGAGCTCATGTGGGGGCTGGTAGCTGAGTAAGTCCAGGGAAAGTTTGTGAGCAGTGAGCAGTTCAGATGCTGAGGCTTGGAGAAAATTCTGTATAAATAGTCAACTTTTTAAAAAGGTAGTGACAAGCACTTCAAGTATACAAAAATTTGARGACATTTGGGGAAACTAGTCTTCAGGGATGAGGTATGTTAGTAACCGTTTTAACACTGTTAYTGGGGYAGAGGGGTAGTGTAGTGGTTATCATCACATCTGCTTTACACACTGAAGGTCCTGGATTCAAGTCCCAGTGGAAYCAGCASCAGGAAATCTTTGGGAGGTTGGACTACGTGATCTGCAGAGGTCCCTTCCAACCTTACTGATTCTGTGATTTACCTCCTTCTGATTCAGTGGAAAGAATTAATTGTAAATACTTATCAGAAAGAACAGTCTTCCTCCAGGGCAGACTGATAGAAAGCCATAAGCAAATACTTGAGTTTGTTTCTAGAAACACCCAGGTTATAGAACAGGTGACCATTTTTATCCCATAGTTCTCAAAATAGTGTTAAAATAGCTATTGCTTCATCTAAAGTGGTGTTTCCATGACAGAAAGAAGTTAGACTGGGTTTTTGCTTTGTTTTCTTTTAATTAAATACTTTTTTTAGATACCATATTGTTTTATACACCAGACACAGAACACAAAGGACTGATTTCTCTATTACATGTAGGGTGTCTTTGTCACACAACGGAACTAAGATCCCCTGCAAGGCTGACTTTTCTCACTCTTTCCTGTGTCCTTTTGGATGCATGTGATCACTTCCTGCTGGATGTAGATTAGTTTTAACACAGATGTTGCAGAGACTTCCACAAAGTGCCAGAAGGAAACACTTCAGAAACAGGGTAACACCAGGGATATTTTAGCTTTTCTGGAGGTGATCATCTGAAGAATGAGGGAATGTTTCAGGGACACTTAACGTCTTCCAGAGGAGGAAAGATCTAGTAATAATCTGAATAGAATGTCTTCGAGGGGAAGAGCGGGTGAACCRTAGAAGAGGGTCTTCTTGCAAACACTTTTTCAAAATCCCAAAATAAGAATGAAAAATCCCCAGCTTTTCTGTCCGTTTACCCGTGAAATGCTTTGACTTGTAGTTATATCTTTTATTACTTAGGCATTTTGATTGTCTTTTTTAAAGGTACTTTAAATGCAGATATGTGAAATGTACAGCACCCCAAATTGCCTCTTAGTTGCTTGTTTCTTTGATTGCTTTGTTCAAAACAAAAATGCAAATTTTCCTGAAAATAGAATAAAAATATTATATCTGGAAACTATTGAAAAGGCAGTGCTTTCTTGAAAAGAAAAATTGTCAACTGTTCACATAGATTCATTTTTAAGGTGTAATGCACAAAATTTGACTTACAAAATTCAAGTCTTCTTTGACAGATGGGGTGAAGAAAGGGTGGGATTTTTGGTTTGGGGTTTTTTTGTTGTTGCCAAGAAAGCAGAAATCTGTTTTTCATTAATAAGAAAGACATGTGTCAGAGTGCTTTAACAGCTAGCTCATCAGACAAGAAGAATTGGTCCAAAGAAAAGACTGATATTGCCAGAGTCCCTGAACTCCAGGAATTATGACTCTAGCACTGCAGTAAGAGAGATTTGCTCCTAGAAAGAGAGCACATCTTCTTGCTTAAGGAAAAAGACACTGGAGGGCATTTGTGGTAGACTCAATCACCTTAGAGGTACAGAGTCAAACTCTCTGTCCTGTGCAGTTTTTTATAACATGCAAAGCTGCATCAAATGGTACAAAGTGACTGTATGGAGGAGAGGAGAGGAGAGGCTGCATAACAGTCTGCAAGAGAAGTTTTGGGCTTTGAGGAAGTTTGCAAACAACTAAATTAATGAAATGAGAGATTCCTTTTCCAACCTAGCTGAAGGTCTTAAGCTTGAAGTTACATTTTCCCTATGCTCCCTCTGTAAAAGAGAGGCAAAGAGGAGAGGCAGTAGTTTCAAAGGCACACCCTGGATTTGTTCTGGTTTTCTCAGCTCCACAATTTCTCCAATCCCTCTCTCTCTCTGTCTCTCATGGCAGCAAGAGCTTGTCTGGCTTGGTCTGAACCTGACCATTCCTGAAATTGCCAAATTTATTTTTATCTACATTGTCTTGATCTGGGTCAAGGCCTGTCTCTTGTTAGCTATAAATAAGTAAATTAGGAATTTCAATTAGAAATGACCTGTGAAATTTGGTCAAGTTCCATCAAGAAGTCTGGTAGAACAAAGAACTGAATAATGGAATCTCCAGTCCCTGACCAAGGCTATAATCACTGGAGGATTTTTCATCTCTTATTAGTGCTGTTACTCATCCCTTCTTGCTTACATGTTTCCCTGCCTCTGGAAACATATGTTAAATCTCTTTAAGCCTTGTGCATGCACATACACAGAGTTAAAATATTAAATGGGATCTAAATGCACAAGCTTCTGGGAGCAATTGTTTTGATTAATTGTTTTATTGCTTGTGGTTTATGCATTATAGAAAGCGTAGTGTGTAAATCATAATATGTAGATCAAATGCAGTGGGTTTTACTAGCTGGTTTTACTAAGAATTTGTATACATTAAGCTTGGATGTAATTTTGAATAGTTGTGTTTTATCTGAACTACTTTTATACTCTTAGCTCAAAATCTAGAATATTTTCATGAAATCATTGTAGGTTGTATCAATGAAAATATGGTGTGGTGGCTTTTCTGGAAAAAAATAAACCTTGGACTTAATCCCAAATACCCAGAAGTCACTGGAGAGACCTTCACTAAGTTTAGGGGGCTTTAGCTCCAGTCTCTAAAAACTCTACAAGCACCTTGAGCAGAGAATGTTCCTGCCTCAAAAGGCGTCAGCTATTTGAGGAAGAAAAACAAGAATGTAAAAAAAGTAAAGCAACACACATGAAAAGTGTTGCTAGCTGTGAAATATGAATATCTTGACTTCTTCAACTCTTGGAAGATGAAGCTTGTTAAAAAAGAAATCCTATTTTTAATCAGAAAAGGAAATCGGTAGTGCAATCTATTTTTAGAAGAAATGTAATCTTCTTTCTTGTTTTCTTTTACTCAACAGCTTGTCCACCAGGAACATACAAGCCTGAAGGTTCACCCGGTGGTGTTAGCACTTGCATCTCATGTCCCAATGAAAATCATACTTCTCCACCAGGAAGTACCTCCATTGAGGATTGTACATGCCAGGAGGGATATCGTGCTGTAGGGCAAACCTGTGAAGGTAAGTTTTTCTATCCAGGAGCAGAAAAGTCCTGAAATGCATTGTACAGTGCTTGGACAATTATTTGGTTTTGCACTGGAGATATCAAGCTGCATGCAAGATTCTCAGTGTCTTTCCAAAACAACAAAAGTACCAAGATGCAAGCTGAGTTAGAAATGAAAATTGCTTGCCTTAAGTAGCCTAGTGCACTCCAACTGACATCATAACTCTGTTGTTTTTTAATTATTTAGTTGTTCACTGCCCTGAACTGAAGCCCCCTGAAAATGGCTACTTTGTCCAGAATGTCTGCAACAATTACTTTAATGCTGCCTGTGGAATCCGATGTAAAGCAGGATTTGATCTCGTGGGAAGCAGCATCCGGCTTTGTCAACCAAATGGCCAATGGTCTGGTTCAGAGGCTACGTGCAGAGGTATGAGTGTTGTGTGTTTGAAGAAGTAATTTTCAGTTGGGTTAGTTCTTCACAATGGATTACTTTGCTCATTAGCTACTTGTGCATGCAGATTTGACCCTGTTAGCCCCAAAAGGAAAGAAGGTTCCAAAGCTAAAATTCCACCATAATCATTCTGTTTTCCTCCTTCCTTTTTTTTAGGAAAGAGGAAACATGTAAAATAGAAAACGTAGAGCAATATTTACTAGAGGTCACTCTTTTGCAAGYGAGTCTACACTGCCCTTTCTTACGCCTCTCTCCACATAATTTCTATGAGGTTTGTATCTRCATTATCGTAGAATCATAGAATCAGTAAGGTTGGAAGGGAGATCGTCTAGTCCAACCTCCCTGCTCAGCAGGGTCACCTAGAGCATGCCAGACAGAGTTGCATCCAGGCAGGCCTTGAAGATCTCCAGAGAAGGAGACTCCACAACCTCTCTGGGCAACCTGTGCCAGTGCTCCGTCACTCTCACAGGGAAGAAATTCCCCCTCACGGTCAGGCAGAACTTCCTGGGCTTCAATTTCTGCCCATTGCCTCTTGTCCACAGAGTCAAATATATAGCAAGACCTTGTAGTGTGGATGTTTTAGAGTATCCATCAGGCTCTTGGCATAAATATGTACTGGGATTTGGCAACATTAAGCGTGAAAGAATTCCATCCTACTTTTTACCTTTCCGGGGTTTGTTATGCAAAATTAAAGTAGGAAAGTTTGGGTATTGAGCATTGGCCTCAGAGGATTTTTGCTGGGGAGCAACTAGCAGCATCCTAGCAATTTTCTGTAAGGGARTGTCTGCTGGAAAAGAAATAAACCGAAGGGATGAAAGGAGGAAGACAAGGGAAAGAGCATCCTGAAAAGCTTTCTTTTCTTTCTGGAGCTCTTACAAGTACATAGGAACATTATTTTGCCTTTCTAACTCTTGCTTTTGCCTTGGATTGGATTCCTGATGGTTTAGAGAGGGATCCTCATCTCTAGCCTGTTCTGCTTGTTGTATCTTCAAAAAAGGGCCTGAAAAAATGAACAGCAGCTCTTCCGCTCCTCAGCCACAGATTGTAGTTCAGCCTGTTTAACTCAAGTTGCATATGCTGCTCTGGAAAGCTAGYAGATAAGAAGCCATCAGCTCCTGCTGCAAATCTTGCCCGGGCCATGATTTCAGAGAAACAGGCAGGATACCCTTGAGATATTAGCATATTGTGCCATTACAGCAAACACTGTAAGTTAAAGCCCATAGAAAAAAAAAAAAAAAAAAAAAAGGAAATCATGATGTGAACAATGAGATCTGAGCTAGAGATCTGTTCCTGAAGGCTTTCTTCCTTGTGTAGCAGCAGCAGTATTCTTGTGTTCACCCTTTGCTTGCATTTCAAGTCTCTGTTTCAGATAAATCATGGAGAACTTATTCTTCCTTTTTATTTTCTATTCCCCCTGAAAGAGGCAGGAAGGGGAAGTCTGCAATAAAAAATAAATTGCTGGACAGTTGCTTAAGGGAGAAAGAAGCTAGATTTAGACAGGTTCAGAAGACAAAACATAGTCTAAAAGTGTATACTACTTCAAGTAGACTGGGATACTGGGAGAAAACATATGTCTGTCAAAGCTTCTCTTACAAAATAGCCTCCAGCACAAGAAGTCTGGAGAAAGCTGCAGTCAAACACAAAGAAAGGGTCCTTCACCTTCCTTCCCTGTAGAAAGAAGTGGAAGATTCTAGTACTTGGAAGACTTTTTGAAAATTCTTCAGCCTGCTGGGTTTTGGTGCTTGGAAAAGCGTCATGATCTTGCTTAAACAGGGAATTTATCTGGAAAGTGGAAGAAAATAAAATTCTGCCTTTGAGGTATTATCTTGGTGTAGTGTTAATTTCCTTTGAAGCACTGAGAGGATATCTTTTTATTTTTCTTCTGCCACTCTTCATCATRTTGAAGTCTTCCAATTAAAAAATAATTATTATTAAAAAATCCTACCTTTGCATGTGCTGCATCTGCTATTCTGTATTCATCCCTGTAGACTATGAAAGGGAGCAAGATCAAAGGCACAGTTTATAGCTGTCTTGTTAATCCCAGGAGTATTTTGTCACATAAATTAGGAAGGGAAAGTGGAAGGATTTTAATCCCTCCATGCTGCTTTGGATTTTGACATTAAACACTCCTCAATTGCTCTGATAGCTGAAATCTGCAATGTTGTTGGAAAATGATTACTGCAGTCATCTCTTGCAATCAACTGTGATCCATGTAAAAAGCCCTACAAATTGTGTACTTAATCCAGAAAAACGTACTAGGAGAAAACTCAAGAGTTGGCAGAACATACTGTTGTTGTTCTGATTTTTTTTAACTGACTTTGTGGAAATGTTTCTTGGTCATGGAAAATGCCAAACTGACAAGAGGATGATTCTGTGTCTAGGGCATGAGACCATGACCAAGATAACATGGGCTCAGTTCCAGATTTCTGCCAGAGCTGTAYTGCAGGGAACTAGCATAAATTCTTAGACTCATCTTTAAAATGCGGGTGGTGGCATTGCCTGATTTCCTGGGCTATGATGGTAGCTCCTTTAACTCCTGGGTTAATGATRGCTCAGGCATTTTGTGCACTTTATCTTTGCATTTGGTACACCCAGCCCTGCTTCCAGTTTCACAAGGAGTTTTGGCTGTACAGAGAATATGGGACTAGGAGGATCAAGCTATGCAGCTTTCTTTGAGTAAGCCTGGTGGAAAGACAGAAAAGGGGGAGACAAAAATGAAAAAAAATCAGATCTAAATCAAGTTTTGGGTGGGCATTTTGTCCAGATCTGTTTTATCCCAAAACACAGTATCCATGATGGCTGAAAGAAATAGTATGTGTCCATTTTAGCCACCAAAGATTTCTAAAAGAGTTCAGGAGATAGATCTTGCATGCTCTGGAGTCTCTGTTGCCCAAGCAGACCCTTACAGGCAATAGATTCAAGAAGGAAACCAAGAAGGAAAACAGAGCATTCTTCCCCTCTTGCATAAAACACTGACATTTTCCACTTCTTGGCCTAGCGATACAGCATGAATAGTAATATGTTACGGCCATATACTGGAGTCTGAAACACTGAGAAGGCAGGAGCACTACACGCTCTCCAGAAGAGAGGCCCTCTGCCATCTCTAAAGGCACATAACAGAGCTCTTAATTCCACAATCATGCTCATAGAATTTGGTGGTTTGTCAAAGYTGTTTGCTCCTTTTACCACAGATTTGGTGTTAAAGGCCTCCACAGAAATCATTAGAGAGAAAGCCTATTCTCTTCTACACAAAATATGTGTGATTCAGCTGTAAAATATCTGTTTTGTTCACTGGATCACAGTTAAAGTACAATGGACTAGAAAGTTGCTTTTATTCTCAAAATGCCACTGACAAAATGGAAGTTTCAGTATGTTTGTTGCACTTCTAAATGCACTTTCTAGAGTATGCCTAAGTATAAGCCTGCATGAGTGGAACAATATTCTGCAATTGTGAACAAGAAACATCTGTAATACAAAAACATATCATGTGCATCTGAGTTGTTTTCTCTTTCCTTTCCTATCCAATATACCTAGGTTTTGCTGTAAGTCTTTTTTCTTTCCACCTAGGTGCCTTTATAACTATTTCCAAAAAAATGACTAGTTATTTGATAAGGTTCTTTGAAACTTTTAGGGGCTTGCAGTTATCACCATTTGTTCAACTCAGCTTCATTTGAAGGAGAGTTCAGGGTATCTGCACATGTATTAATTTGAGAGTCTCAAATCTCATCAGTATGCACAGTAAACAACTACAGGAAAGAAGAGAAAAAGTTGCCAAATTGGCTTGCTGTGGAGCTCATTTGGAAAGAAGCTAGTGGTTCATCTCCTACCCARTGGCAGGGAGGGTGGGTTGGTTGGTGAAATCAACTTTCTAAATCACACTAGAGAAGTCATCCAGATCTCTGAAGTCATACATCATTAGAGCTTGGCCCCTGCCTGCAAGGTCAGTAGAAGCTATGGATAACAATCTCCAGAGACAGCAGTGTAGGGAACTGCAATCTTCCTGATTTTATTTTTGTGTGGTCACACTGTTTGTCCTTGTATGTCTGTCTCCTCCTAATAACTTTTGAAGATATTGAACACTATCAGCGAGCTTTAATTGAGAAAATGCATCTACACATTTGGTCTTGCTGTCATGCATACAGTATCTCGCTAGTCAGTAGATGGGTACAGCTTAGCTATTTGACACAGATGGATCCAAAGGCTGGAACCGTATATTTAGCTCAGAGTCTAGTTGAGAGGATAGCGAGGGGACAAATGCTGGAACTGAGGGTACTGCCTGAAGAAGAAGAGGGCTGGAGGTAATGCAAAAGAAAAAGGCCAAGATACACATGCCAGAGGAGGTTAAGGTTATGACACTGCAACAAAAAACATAAATCTAGGCTTATTAGTGCCTTTTGTTTGTTTGTTTTCGGTATCATTCAGCTGTTTGGGGACCAGTCTTAACTATAATATAGAATGTAGAGTTATGATAAGTCACAGCATCAGGATTCAGTAAACGAAACAGGTGGACAATCCAAAGATCACACAGGCATGCCGCACTTTTTTTTCCCAGCACATACTCCTTCACATCATGTTGCTTGCAGTGTTTGTGAGACCCAGCAGGAGAGAGGCTTCTGTGCTCAGCAGCAGCTGGGACTGCACGTGCCAGAAGCCCCACACCTGAAGGGGTCTGTTTTGCCTCAGCAGCAACCTAAGCTCTTCCTTTTCTTCCCGTATGGTCCTGTTGTGTATGACTGTCTTATGTTCTTCCTTCTTTCTCTCTCTCTCTCTCCCAGACACTGATGAATGTCCTGTGTTCTGCTGTGTATAGTCCCGCACCTGCCTGTGCCAGGAGTACTTGAAAAATGCTCCCAAGCACTGGCACACAGTTGTCTGCTCTATTCACCTGGCAAGCTTTGGGCTCATGCCAACTTGCCAGTTAGTGGTCTCCCAAAAATTTCCCAGGCATAGCTGAGGAGTTAGAAACCCAAACTTGTACTGGAACTTAGATGAGTTGAAAACTGTGTGCGTAACGTCATACATGCTTCGTAGGGCAGTGTTTCAGGAAAAAATAAGGCATCAGCCCTTTGAAAAAAATAGCTAGGCAGCCAAAACCCCTCTCAAATATACATAATCTAGCAGAACTAGTGTACAGGCTCATCCCTGCCTCACTCCTGAAAGTCTGGGCAAACGTCTGTTACTCCCTGGGTTTTCAGGGCTGCAGAATGAACAGGTTTTTTTTCCCATTTGCAGTTCGAACATGTCCCAAACTTCGGGCTCCTGAAAATGGACACATTAATTGTTCAACATCTGATATCTCCTATAAGACAGTGTGTTCCATGGCCTGCAATGAGGGCTATGAACTAGAAGGAAACACCAAGCTGACCTGCCAGGGAAACTCACAGTGGGATTCAAAGGAGCCAAAGTGTGTGGGTAGGTATCTAATCACATATTCATGTCTGAGTGTGGCCTTTACTGGCACGCTGTAATGTGTCAGTAGATGACTTTGACTATTTGCACTATTTCACTCCAGGATTAAAAAGGAGGACTTTACATGAGGCAAGACTAAATTTCTAACTGCGTATGTGTGCTTTAATGATGAAAATAATTCCCAAGTATTAATGTATCAGGATAGTTCATTAAGAGATCCTAATCTTTCTTCTGTTGAAGTCTGCGAAAAAAACTTTAATTAACTTCAAAAGGAAAGGGACCCTGAAATCCCACTGGAAGATTATAATTGGAAGATTTACTGTAATATCAGTCAAATTCATCTGTCCTAGCTTAACATTTTGATTATTAAAATCCAGCTTCATTCTGTATCAAAAGACTTCTTCATACCCTGCAGTATTGCTTCCATTCCTAGATTACCCACGGCAATGTCTTACTTTTGCTGAGTCTGAAAATCTAGTACAAAAGTTAGCTTTGGTTGTCCCAGGGGGAAAATATGTTTTGGAGAAATCTATGCTAATTCTTGTCATAACTGCTGTCCAGAACAAGCTTGTCTAAACTTCTGTCATTATGGATGTGTGGAGTTTCATTCATGGAAGGATATAAAYTAAAAGAGTCTCTGTTAGCATGCCCCCGCCCCCCCAAATATCCTTTGTACTCATTTTCATAATGTTTATTATTGTCATGGAGATACTTCCCCATTTATTTCTAGACTTATGAATTTCTCCTATTTATTTCTAGATTGAACAGTTTCTAACTATTATTTATCATCTGCTAGATGGAAGAACGCAGAAATCATTTCCACATTTAGGTATCTGTAACTGATGATTTATTCAATTCTCATCCTTCTTTTAGAAAAACGAAGTAGGTTTGGGTTTGGTCTCCCACTTTGAGACAGATATTTTGGATGTCTGGGTACTCCCTGAGTTTGGGGGGTTTTTTGAACTCTTTGAAGTTTGAATGGACATCAGTGTAAGGTTTACCATTTTTAAAAGTTACCTCACTGACACTGTACTACGACTATCTATAACTGTAGCTGGCACTGTATCATAACATAGTCTGGATTGTTTACATATACTCCTTTGAGGTTGGTTGTTATATGCATCATTTTTACGGAGAGAATGGAAGTTCATTCAAGTTTTCCTATTATATGTATTTTTAATTTAGATATTTTTTCCATGGAAGATGGTTTTTACAATGAGTTACTTTTGAATAGATTACGCTATGTTATAGGCTGTGCTTAAGAACAATGTAATTTGCAGAAAAGAGAGGCTTTGTCATTTATCGAAGTTGGAAAAAAAATCCACAATTATATTATTTTGTTTCTTTGCCCATTTTATTTTACTAGGGAAGTTTAATATCCAGAACTTTTAAATTATGGAATTTTGTAAAATATTTTTCTCCTTGCTTTGTTCAAGGATTAGTGAAGAAAGGTAAGAATGCAGATGGCATCAAGGATATTGATGCCATCTAGTGTTGGAAGAAATAATGTTCCACACTTCCAATTGTGATTGACCAGATATTTTCCCTGAACTTCTGTGATTATTGAAGGGTTGAGTGAAAGAAGCATGATTGACTTGGCCATCTTTTCTTCAATTTACAGTCAAATTCATCTTAATATTGATGAATTATTATATACTGCTATAGTTCATCACAAGCAGCTGCAGACAAAAGTGGATTCCTGTCTCTCCCGGGAAGTATTTATTCTGCTATCTCTACTAATTCCCTATCTATAGGACTAATATCATGGATAATGTTCTATTCCTCATGAAATCTAGATTTTCTGAGTCAACTTCATCAACTTSTGTAATAACAACAGATTAAACAACCAAACAGCACTGCTACAACTTATTTCTGGTAAAGATCTGTCCCACTGAGAAGAGATGCTCTAGGCCTGGAACTGCCAAAGGTTACCCTGAATGTTTGTTGGATGATTCAGGATTGCGCTGTAGTAGGATTTTGCTGGCCTAGTCAGAAGCATCCCAGCCAGGAGGACAGTTACCATTTCTCCACAACTGCAGTTTTCTCTCTCTCTTTTTTTTTAATGCTTTTTATCCTTTCACATCCATTCCCCTAACTGTTCCCTATCCGACTGATACACATTTGAGCACTTTTAGTGTTTCTTTCAGAATATTCTTTCAACTATTCTCTGATCTTTTTGCCATTTGTCAGTTTCATTCCTGTGGTGAACAACAAGTTAGTTTTTTTTTCTAATTGATTATTTTTACATTTCATAGCTAATATTGTTTCTGCCTGATTTGAACAAATGTGTTAACACTTATGGTCTTTTCAGCCTAGTGAAATGAATTGCAGTTATTAACTGTTTAGCCTGTAAACATATTTTTGGTATGGAGAGTTTAAAGACTCTTCGAATTTTGTTTCAGGTGGAAGAGCCAGCTTTCAATGACTTGCTGCGTATTTTGGGAGAGGAGAGGAAAGAGATAGGAAGTGTTCTGAATGTGGGTGACTTCTGTGTCATTAAACCATTGCTAGGGAATGAACAGAGGTCCGCCCTCTGTAGCGGGACCCAGTTGCTCTTTGCGTGTCCCTTGTGTTAAGATCTGTGCATTTTCTCCACTGACTGGCTGAGTTCTTCTCATTTGTTATAAAAGGTGGAGCATTTTTCTTCCATGTTTGCTTATTACCTATTGTAAGGTGCATTACTGGGAGTCTGGTAACTGCACTCAGTGCACCTTCTGCCTTGCTTGTTAATGTTCCCATGTTTGCAGTAAAAATAACGTTCCTTGCTTTGCATGGTAAAAACTGCAGTTCAAAAATATAACAACGTTTTTGTGAAAACTGAGTCCATTTCTCTACTTTATATTTTTTGGAAGTTTACACTTTGGTGTAAATATTCTTCAGAATTTTAACAAATCATAATAGTGAAATATTTTAAAACTTTTATCTTAATCTTGTAAGCAACTACTAGCCATTCTAGGTCTGCAGGGAAAGTCCTACTTCTCTGCTGCATTTTGTAGTTCCCTTGAGTCTGTGCATGTGGTTTTGAATATAGTCACGGCCAAACCTAATTTCGTCCAATCTGAAGTGGAGTAGGCAAGTTCAGATGCCATTTCCTTMATCTCAGGTGATCCCCTGACAGGGTGCCCTTGTTCTTTTCTCATTATTAGTTCATGAGATAGTAAAAAAGCTGTAGAAGGCAACAAATTCAAGATTATTACTGTATAAGAGTATGATCTCCTGCTACGAAGATCTGGTTTCCACAGAAGGCAAGAGGATGCAGCTGCAAAGCAATCATAAAAGGTGAAGTTATGGAAGAAAGAAAAAGAGCTGGCGTAGAGTATAGTGAAGTCRCATCAAAAAACGAGTGCTTCTGTCCCATTGAAAAGCATAAGCAAGAAAATAAAAGACCTGGTATATTAGGTACTGTTTACTTTAATCAGCATGGAAGTAAAACGCATTAGCAGAGTTTCTAGTGTTTTGAAGCATTCACAGAGCGTGCAGATGCCTTAAAAAGTGTGCATATTCCCTCTGTGACTTCTCTCTGACTTTATTTGCAGATTGATTTAAACATACACTTTTATGCATGTCAGATGATAACACTGTACTGGTCTCTTGTAGAAGTGCGTTGCCCCATCTTCCAGAAACCTGCAGGCGTAGCAGTGCTCCCTCCTGGCTGTGGGCTGGAGCCAGCTGTTTCTGGGACTGTGTGCCAGTTGAGCTGTCCCCAGGGATTCATCTTGTCTGGAGCTAAAGAAGAACTAAGGTGCATTTCATTTGGGAGATGGAGTGCAAACATCCAGGAGGCTCTATGTAAAGGTAGAGACCGGCAGAAAATCATTTTTATGTACGCATATGTGCAGGATAGAAGGGAAGCACATAACAAAGGGCAGAATGAGCGTGGATTTGAACTGGGGAAAGCTCTATATAAGTCTATTAAAAATGTTGTTTGTGCCATTGTAGCTTGGTTTTCGTGTTACTTGTAGTTTGTAATAAATATATGGAGCTCAAAGGGTTGCTTGAGAGCAGTTTTACAGTGTTCATCATGAGCTTTCTCTCTTAGCATCTGTCTCATACCTCTCTCGTTGTGAAGCTGCCTGCTCAAAGGCATGAGGTGAAAATAAATTGGAAATTTCAGAGTAAAAGTGAAAAGTTTTTAGCTTAAAAATGGTCAAAGTGGAAACCATACTCCTAGTATTATGAAATAATAACATTATTATTGGTTTATCACTAGTTCATGTGACCCCCATACCCTAAGCAGATCAGTAAATGCTCTGTAAACCTTGGCTGGTGTGCATACTATAGAGGGATGTTTGTTTTCAGTTGACTTTAAGTTGACTGTGACTGTTTACCTGCCTGGTAACAAAGCACAAGAATTCAGGCCAAAATTGACTATCAGAACTGCGCAGAGTGCATAGCCAGACAGAAAATGGTTACATGCATTCGAATATCGTGTTTGCCCACCTCTTCTAGAAATGCTAGATTATATTTTCTCTTACACAGATACCTGCTGAGTCAGGACGACTTTGGCTTTGTAGGAGAATACAAGTATAGTGCAGTCTGCCTTAGTGCTGCTACTCACCTCTTCATGAACGTTGTGCTGATTGAAGTAATGCTTCCACGCAGAACAGGGGCCCTCACAGACTGCATAGAAGAGTTGTACCAAAAAAAAAAAAAAAAAAAAAAAGGACAGTCATTATGCCAAATCAGTACAGAAATAGAGGTGGGAACTGTTTCTCTGTCAAGGCCAGGAAGACTTTATCCCTCCTTTCAAAAATACAATTCCCCACAGTGTGATGTACCGCATTGTTGTTCTGAATCTTTTGTGTAAACCTGTGCCAAACCGCAGTTTTTAATGTTTGATGGGATCCCAGCAGAAGGCTACTGGCTGAAGTGTTTGGATTGAGATAAAGCAGCTTGGCTTTGGATCAGACTTTTAGATATTACCACCACATAAAACCCTAAAATAAGAGGCACCAAGAATCTCTGAAGGTTATGCTTCTCTCATTAAAGACGAGAACAGTTGTGTTTCAATTGCTTTCATTTTTGTTACTGTCTCTCTTTATTTTGCTGCCAAAATATTTGGCCAGTTCAAAATAACCATTTTCTTTATGACTTATCTATTAGTCTTTCTTCAGAATTCACTTTTAAATGGAATTTGCCCTAGCCTGAAGGCTGTGGTCAAGGGAGTGTGAATCATAACTGGTAGTTATTTAAAAAAGTTCATTTCTAATAAAGTTTTCATCAGAGTTCAGAGGAAGGCGAAACCACTTGTATTTATTGTTTAGTGCTCTTAATTATAGGGCTTTAATTGCCTGAGTTATGTATTTGCTGGAACTATTTAGCAATAAAAATATAAGCAATATCAGTCCTCGGTTATTTTAAAGCCTCCTGGGCATATATGAGTTCAGAGCTGAGTGCTGTTGTCCTTCTCTCATGAGACTAGAGACCATTTATCAAATAACACTGCAGCAATAAAATAACCTCACCGCAAATGTTTTGAGAGGCCATCTGCCAGGAAGTACTTCAAGTTTGTCAGAGAAACTTGAGGCTTAAATGTGGCCGGTGGTGTCCCCGTGCTGTACCAGCAGTCCTTTAAAACCATCCAGCATTGTCACACAGGTGGCGAGAAGATCCCGTTCRCCACGCGCAGCACCTTGCAGCAGGAGTTTCTTTGAGGAACATTTCCAGAAACTAGTGCCAGMAATGTCGTTGCTGTTTCTTCTCAAATCAGTTCTACAACAGGCTTCAAAGAATGTGAGAGTCACTGCTGTCTTGCTTGTAGCAYATATGTCACAAATACTTTTTTTTAATTAGTCATTGATGATCAGAAATAAGTGTTTATATCGGTATGTGTCATGCATGTGTTTCAGGAAGTGAAAGGGTAGAGAAATTATTCCTTTTTAATGAGTAGATGTGTCTAATGAATAGATGAATAATAACAGAAACTGAGTCATCATTCTGTCTTATTTATTCTTTGCCTTACAGTTGCATGTAGAGACAAGAGTCTTATTATGCTAAAGCATGTACAAAAATACAGCAAAAAGAAATCTCTTCCCCRGGAGAATTTATTATTTATATATGTGCAAGTAGGCAAGAATTAAAAGAGGAAGTATGTAAAAAGAAATAGTAATAGTAAGTCTAGGGTGCAAAAAAAGAATGGTTTTAATAAGTTGTAATCTAACTATTATAGTGATTTTATTCCTATAATCTCACATATAAAACTGAGTTGTCCTTTTCTGGGTCAGATATTGAAGCTCCTCAGATCCGCTGTCCAGAAAATATTGAGACTGAAACGCTGGAACATCAGAATTCTGCTAATATCAGCTGGCAGATCCCAACAGCTGAAGACAACTCTGGAGATGAGGCAAGTTAAAATCTTTACGTTTTATTGGACATAGTCTTTTGCTAGCATTCTTTTACTAGCTATTTGAATTAATTTTCTGAACCACTAGAATTTCTTCTTCTGGTAAGCAGAAGTAAAAGAAAGATCTGCTGAAAATTTTGTATCTTGAGAATTTGGCATCTTTTTTCTCAGTTACAGTTATGCAGTCACAGGACACTGCATGGTGTTTAAGTGGGTAAAATCTCATACGGTTAATTTATGTGGTTAAAAGAAAGAATGTGCCCTTGTTTATGGAATGGAGACAGCCGCTTTAAAAATGAGCTCTCAGAATGTGAAGGAGTTTAATAAACTCCTCTTATAAGGAAGTAAACCAGTTCATTAATCTAAAAGGCTGACATGAGCATGCTGTGATAAGTAAAAACTTGATTCGGCTTTCTGAGTGAGAGAGAAAAACCTCATTTTTTTATGCCATTCAAGATTCAGACGTGGACCGGTGACAGCAATGGGTGTCAGAGGTCTGGGAATGGAGTTTTAAGCAAACTGCTCCAGAGCGGTTTCATGGAGCAAGAATTCCCTGCAGGCTCAGGCACGATCAAGTTATACTAACTGAATGCGTTATCATGAGTCAGCAGAGGAACGGCGACTGTGTGCATGCTCTTAATCTGCTACAGGCACAGGTTTCTGCACTTAGAAGCTGTGAGATATCGCAGTAAAAGAGGTTTTGAGTTAACACGGTTTTTGTTACAGTACAGCCACGATCAGCTACTACAGCTCTGCTGACACAGGATCACTCATAAAGCTGTAGAAATGAAGCACCTTAGCCCTCAGTTATATTTGTCAAAGCCATAGCTCTCAGATAAACTACTTTGCTCTTGTGGAGCCAATTCATTTAAAGAGAGATGCCTTTACACAGTTCTAGCCTRTGTGAAGGAGCCACGGAGAGCACTTAAATGTCATTTATTCTGAATAAAGAACTCTTTTGTACTGCCAGGATCATGAGAAGCAYTTGTGGTCTACTGAGTCACAAATATATGCAGATTAAAAGTGGGTATGTTAAGCCCTTGTGGCCACAGCTGTCTGCCCCACACATCTACAACTGCTGCCTCTGCAGCTGGAGATCTGCACTGCAGACAAAATGTGTCCTGACCCAGCATGGTTTGCAATTCAATGTATTGAGGCAAACAGGAGTCTGTCTTCCTAGGTTGTCCTAATGCACAAGGCTGTGAAGTGTAGCAGGACAAGGTCCAACTCCTGAGCCAGTAAATACCTCTTGCTGTGAAGAAGGCAGTGTTGGGAAGGGGAGCAAGGCAGTTTTCTGCAGAGTCTGCCYTTGTTACAAAAAGGGGCTATTTGCGTTTAAGCATGAACAGGGCTGACATTAAGCAATACTGTTTAGTGTCCGTTTCTTGAGATACATGAGTTTTGCGATTACTAACAAGCTTTGTTTTTTAAGTAACAATTGTTCTCCTATAAAAGGTCTCAGTTCATGTTACCCCAGCTTTCATACCACCATATCTTCTCCCGATCGGCGAAGTTGCTATTACCTACACAGCGGTTGATAAGTCAGGCAATGAGGCAAGCTGCACATTCAGTGTCAAGGTTATTGGTAAGYTAAATATTTGCTGCTAAAAAACACTGGAGAAGGGTCTAACATAGAGGAAACATTCTCATTTTGTACAGAAARAGACTATAAATCCCTGTGGCCTTTATRTGTGCTTGTGTAAGCCCAGGAATAATATCATCATCTTAAATGCCTTGCTAATCTTACWCCACAGTTTGCACAGAGGCAGCATCACTGCTGCCAGATGCTCTGTTTGGGTTGTGTTTTATTGTATTCTTCATTTTGAACCTCAAGGTTTCTCATCCTATTGGTAAATTGATGCCTTGTTATGTTGTAAGTTAATTTTTTATTGGGTTCATCATACACATCTTTTTTTTTTTTTCCCTTCTTGAAAGACTCCCTACCAACAAAGAACTTCAAATGTTCTTGCATGTTCCTGATGTAAATCATTGTTCAAATGTTTATGTCAGACACTCTTGTCATTTAGCAGCGAAGACTGTGAGCGAAGATTGGCTCTGTAGAACACAAACAGAATGCAGAAACCGGAAGTTCAGCTGAAGAATTTGTCTCATTTCCATTTCTTTCCCTCAGCATCCACCAGTTGAAGCAGTTTACTCATAAGTGTGCCTCTAACTTTATTATATCTCCTGGTGTGAACTTAAACTACTGTTTAAATGACATCTGATCATAGATTTTGCCTGAGCGTGACTGAAGTTCAGTGAGCTCACTTCATRCCATTCCTTCAAATCCTGTAGATGCAGAACCTCCTGTAATCGACAGATGCAGATCGCCTCCCCCTGTGCAGGCATTGGAGAATGAGTACCCAGCCACATGGGAAGAACCTCAGTTTTCAGACAATTCAGGTGAGATGATGCACCCGAAAGCATGAACACAACAGTGAGAGGCAGTGGAGCTTCAGCCTGCTTACCCATGATGCCTTGGCATTCAGGGTATTTTAGGGGGGTTGGAGGTTTTTTAAATTATTTATTTTTAGGAACATTTTGTTTGGAAGACACACTGTCATTTCCTTCTCCACTTGCCCAGCTTGAGCGTAGGCAATCTTATTTTGCTGAATTTATGTTCAGTGTCAGTAGGAAGAACTGCTGTAAGTTGGCTAGAAACATCTTCTTACTGATACTTTAGGTTGTCTTTTAACTCTTCTAGGTGCTGTATTGACTATTACTAGAAGTCATGCACCTGGAGATCTCTTCCCCAAAGGAGAGACAACAGTTCAATACATAGCTATGGACCCTTCTGGCAATAACAGGACATGTGAGATCCACGTTGTCATCAAAGGTTTGTTGTCCTATTTTTTTCTGTCTGCTGGCACAGATCCATCACACACAAGCTGTAGTGTAACATTTGKTGCTACAGATCAGAACCCTCAAACCAGCAAGTGCGTATAGCTCTATTATAACTGAATGTGGCAAAGGATGCAACCCTGCTCTGCTTTTTCATTCAGTCTACACTTTTTCATTTAGTTATTATTAGTGTAATTATTATTAGTGTATTATTAGTGTAAAAGCACTGAAGTTACTATTCATTAAGCAGTAAAACCTTTGGTAATGGATCCAGTTGTTTTTCTGTGACAAATATAGTGAGAAATGGATTAACAGATGTTGAAGTCTCTCGTAGAATCTGTAGTTAGAACAGAGAATTTCAACTGAAAGATTTTTTAATCACTTGCAAATATCCTAGCAGGTATTATAACAATTTTAGATTTTAGAAGCTACCTGTACCTATAAATACTCATGTATTTGTATTGCTGGCATAGACACTTCTTTCCTCTGGTTACCAAGTCCACTTTCTTTAAACGTGAAACAGCTCTTTGGCAAAGAACTAAGGATGAAAATTTGACTTTAATTCTGCCCTGTAGTGCTTAGGTTGGACATCTATATAAAAAAATCTATTATTGAATAGAAAACTTAAAATGATGCAGACTGGAGTTTTGGTTATAGGTTTACAAAAAGGTAACTTGCAGATGGCTGTCCTATTTTCTGATCTACTTTTTGTAAAACTTAACAAGAAAAAGCCATTTCTTAGAATTGGCATTATTTCAAATTCTGGACCACCTCAGATTTTTTGTAGTCTTAATGCTTGGGTCTTAGTGCAAATGTTCAAATTCTTCTTGATGGAAGAGAAGAATAAAAATACATTCTAACTGAGGCTTTACTGTACTAAGATAAATCTGACTTCTTAGGTCAAATCCATATGTTGGTGCAACAGTGCAGAATGAATAATGTATGAAATATATTTTAGTATAATTCACTCATGAAAGTTTGCATACAAGAAACAGTTTAGTGTTTTGTGTTATTTTACTACATGTATAAGTGCACCTTTGAAAAAGTATGGGAAGATTTAAGTCTTTCATTTCCAATTTATTTAGCTATTTATTTATTTTTTCATATATATCACAAATTGCATCTTTGTTTCTGAATTTCAAATTCCYGTGGCAGAGTTCAAAAAGAATCTGGCACTAGCCTAATTCTGCTTTTGTGGAAATCACAGGAAATAGTTGCACAGACTTCCAGCAGAAGTAGAATCAGATTGATACTTGGTGCTTTTGGAAATCTTATCTGCAGTTTTCCTCTGTACGTACTTGCTTCTCTACAATCATACATATATAAAATCTCTGTATTTTGCGCAGGTTCCCCATGTGAAATCTCCTTTGAGCCTGTGAATGGCGATTTTACATGCACATCGGATGAAGCAGGTGTTAATTGCACATTACGCTGCGCGGAGGGATATAGCTTTTCAGAAGGATCAAGCGAAAATTACTATTGTGCTTTCAAAGATGGTATCTGGAAGCCGCCTTATTCTCTAGAGTGGCCYGACTGCTCTTGTAAGTCTTACTATTATTAGACTTTGTTTTGCAAAATGAATCTGAGGCTCAAACAGCTTATCTAAGAAGGAAGTAAATGAAAGTATTTTAGAAACTAGTAGGGCTGTTTAATGATAATAAATCTTCTCTATCTTCTGCCTCTAAATTGTTAGAAATACTGCAAAAGAATGTCTAGAAGTTCCTAAATATGTTATTTCAGAACATGTCAAAAACGTAAAAATGATAGTAACTTGAATCCTGGAATTCACAAGACAGCAAAGATGCCAAAGTTATCAAAGGTAGCATTTGAAATAGCTCGTCTATTGGCAACACTAACAATACTATTTCAACAGGAATTTCAACAGTTTTTGCAAATTGTCAGTGCAAATGCTGTAATTACCTACCTACTTACCACCAAATCAGAAGCTCTAATATATTTTCTTATTTGTGATAAACATATGCAAAATTCAGCTGTAGACTTTCTCAGCTCTGGTGGCATTTTAAATCTAAATATGAATATAAGAGCTTTAGTTGAAACCAGTCTTGACACCATGTTGTATCCACTTTTGTCAGAATAGATTCCTTGGTTTCAGCAAATAAGAGGAGTGTTTCAGTTATAAGCTAACAAGAGTTATGTTTCAGATCTACCTGTYATCTCAAAATCCGTAATTTGTGTACTTGAACTTTGACTTGCTCAAATCTGGGCTAGAGTTTTCCACATTTAGCCAAACAGTATTAGTAACAGCATTTTAATATCTGCTGCTTCTCTCTCTCTGTAGGGAGTGTAGAGGTTGATATTATGCCTGTTCACAGGTTTCTTCCAATAAGAAAATACTGAGATAGGTCAGTGACTGACACCTTTAGTCTCTAGCAGCTTTCATATCGAAATATTCAGCAGTGCTGTGAAAGTTTCATGCTGCTGAGGGGCATTCTACATGCTATAGTATTCAGCCCCATTGGCTGAGATTCAAGTGATCTGTTTTAGATTAAGAGACACATTTTCATGTACAGCCYGAGGAATCCGAACTGCTGGTTTAAAGACAAAGTTTCTTAGGTTAATGTAATCTAGTTTCAGCCCATCCTCTGAAACTATGACTAATACAAATTTTTCTCAATTTTTCAGTAAATCGCTTTGCAAACCACGGGTTCAAATCCTTTGAGATGCTTTATAAGGCGACACGATGTGATGACAACAGTCTTCTAAACAGCTTTGCTGATGCGTTCCAGAGYGCACTCGGTAAAATGGTAGGTTAGTAAATAGTCCTTCCTTTACTACTTCCCTTCCACCTAAGGTATACTCAGTTGTTACTTTTCCAAGCTAACTAATTGCTTACAAGGAAAATAGCACGGAAACTTGAAACTGAAGAACTGATTAGGAYAGAATCCTATTAGCCTACTTAGGATGGGCTGCAAGTAGCCTGGGGGACCTGACTTACAGATCTTCAATAGGTTTCGAAAGATACCTGTGCATATTTGAAAAAACAGTCAGTTGTCCCTTCAATTCAACGTTACATTTGAAAGTYGGATATGGTGCCAAAATATATTTTATATAGCATATATATGGCATATCTATATAATTAAAAATACATACCTATACATATACATACATACATATATGTGTGTGTGTGTGTSTCTGCATTCCACATTTTATACCTAAGTCCAGGCACATAAATCCAATGACTAGATTTAAATAATTTATTCAACATTCTAAGATTTCTCAAGTTTCTCCCTGTTATCAAAAAGAGCTATGTGGCCCTAAATGGGGAGATATAGCCCGTTTACTTTCTGCAGCATCTTTTCCTTTCTACCTCAGTACCACAGTCTTCATTCCCAGTACACAATTAAACCCTTAGCCACACGGCAGAAGCAACAGGACTTTGAGAGATGGGCTAAGGAGTTGACAGTCTAGGCCTAGTCCGATAGCATTGCTCCAGAAGAAAACACTGGGCAAGTACCAGTTCTGGAGGACAGCAGAAAGATCCATGTGCTAAAAGCTCCACTTTTAACTTAAAAGCWTTATTAACACATACAGTGAACGGACAAACTGCTGCAGCTTTGGAATCCACATAGATGACATCAGCAGTGCTCAAATTGTTCACAGCCTACATAACACTTCCAGGCAATTTGTGGTACTAGGATCTAAACATCTGTCACTCTCTTGTCTTGCTTCAAGTTTATTGCCTTCCAATAGGAAAAATCTTGGTTTTGTTTCCGTTCTTTTCTCCAGTGCTTAGAGCAYTGGAACCATAAAGCAAGAGATAAGGCAAAGTACTTGATGGGTAGCCTAAGGAGTAACATCAAAATGCAACAGTCTGGAGAAAAAATCATGAAAACTGTTTTGAATATACCCAGTCCTGCTCCTAAGAATTTGGAATTCTAGTAAAGATCTGAGGAGAGGAAGGRAATTAGCAGGAACAACCTCTCTAAYRAAAAGGTGATATAGAGAAAACAAAGAAATTTAGAAACACATCTTAGAGCCTACCTTGCTTGAAGCCCTTCTGGAAMGGGAAACATGGATTTAACTAACAAAAAGAAGAAGTCATTCATGCCTTCATCTATTCTTATGGAGCCTCCACTGCCTTTGCAGAGAGATGATTTCTCTAGAGTTTTCTGTTCAGTGTTTTCCAAGCTTATTCTGCCAGAGAGCAGCAATGGTCAATTACTCCCTAAGTGTCGGGGAAGCTGGGAGCCAAGAGGGACATCACAGTCAGCAGGGCATAGGTCTCATCAGCCAGGGGCCAGTGCCCAGTCCTGCAGCACCYGAGCAAGGCAAAAACAAAGATCATGGCAAGGTTCATCCAAGAACTGAGATCACCAGTCAGGTTCACTGGGTTGAGATAGGTCCAAAGTCAAGGTGAGAAGTCAATCTACAGGTCAAAGTCTTGACCAGTGGAGTCTCTAGCTAGATACCAGTATGGCTATAGCTGAACTAGAGATCCGTACATTGCTCAAACAGCAACCTAAGACCCTAATGTGAGCTTAAATGGGCCAATGGGCAGAAGTTGTGGAGGAGGCCTCAGGTGAGGCTGTTGAGGGCCATTAAGGCCTATTAATGTCATTAGGTTTTGCCATATTCTAGGCAGGTCTCTCTGGAAATTAGCAATGAGAAGGGGCAAGCATGTATGGTCTGAATTACTGCAGCTTTCCACTAACTGGACTCTTTATCRCTAAGATAGAGRGTCACACTTCTCTCCAATGCGTTGKTCACAYAGTTAGAAATAYTTCATTGCTTCTGTAGCCTATTTCCAGCTCTTTCCAGCTTTTACAAGTATTTCTGAGTCAAAGCCTTCATGCAGTAGAGTTGTATAACAGTGCTGTTATCCCAAACYGGTAAACAAGCAACAAGAAATTAAGCAAACCACATGCAGGTATCAAAAACACCCTAGTAGAGCTACCATTACCATCTAGTTTCTTCAGCAGCTGGTTGTATACTCTGTTCAAAAGACTGTACTTCTCCTCAGATGACTTCCCCTGTCTTCTGAGGTCTCTTGAAGGAATACGTGAGTTCCTGTGCAAGGGTAGGGAGAAGGTGGATATGAAGAAATAAGGTTTGAAAGCTGGAAATATACTAACAGTGTTGCTGAATTACAGGTTAGGTGTCTGGAAGAAAACAGAGATCTTTTCAAATCTGTAAGCTCTTCTGTTGTCTTCAGCCTGCTGAAACAAGCCTGAACTTTCCTCTGTWTTACAGGATTTTGTGAGCAAGAATGGTACAAAGGTTAACTGAATGACCTCTTATCTTGCATAAATTTTAGGGMTATGCAAAAGAGCTTGTATGTCTACAAGTTTCCCTGTTCTTTCACAGATGTATCAATAGAATATACCTCTTCGAGCAGATCTTATCAAGGTTGTAATAGACATAAAAAGAGAAATCTAGTATTAGAGAAAGGGCAGGACTAGTGCTTTACATTGTAATTAGAAGGATTTTTCARTCAAGGATGGCTATGTGGCTTTGTTTTTAATGTTATTCTTCTTTATGTTTGAAGGTCCCATCGTTCTGTAATGATGTTGATGACATTGACTGCAGATTGGAAGACCAGACATACAAACATTGCTTAGAATATAATTACGATTACGATAATGGATTTGCTATTGGTAATTACTGATTGYATAGATTGTTAGCCATCCAGGCTTAATGTGGCTTTATTTCCTTTGTTCTGAAGTACTGCACTGTGTTGTGTGGAATATTATAGAAAACAATTATGGAGATCTTAGTATACTACTCAATTAAATAATAAGTTTGACAATATTATGAAACTGTTTGTTACCTTGTTTTGATACCACTTCCTATATAGTGYACATGTAGAGGAAAAGTTTACTGAGATACCACCTGATGGAGATAAAAAAATAGAGAAGCCCAACACAGACCAGCTTGGTTAGCCTTCAAGAAAGGAACTTTTAAAATACATACAGTTTAAAACCAAAATGCTCAAAAAGAACAATGGAGGATTCTAGAGAGCATCAGGACAAAAGGGAACGGTCGCTACGTAAAGCTAAAAGAGCTTAAATTTGCCCAGTAGATGTGAAATGACTTTCTGTATGCAGGAAAAGTTTTTTGGAGGGTTCATACTGTGATTTTATCTGAATGAAAGCTGTGCCAGTCCTCATGATTGTTCCCACTTTGGTTTATGCCAAGTACGTTGCCATTTTCAGTCCATTTCCAARTGTGTCAGTGTCCATGTTATACAGYTGTTGTGGTTGGCTTCTCTGAGTCCTTTGGGGGTGCTTAGAGCAGTAAGGCTAAGAACACATTAAAACAGAAAATGAAGTTGTATCACCTATCTCACTGGGGGGCATTTGGCAGGGAAACCTCAGAATGCTTACTTTGCCGTAGGGCTGTGGCTCTTCCGGGGTTTGTAAAGGGGATTATTACTTTGCTACAGCTTCTGTCTTACTCTCACCTTTCAGATGTGCATCACAGAGAGTGATGAGAGCGCATTTGTTTGTTACCAAGCACTGGGGGCTGTAATTTCTAATTGTCATCAGGGAAAGGCTGATTATTAATGACAGCTGGAACTAATTTCAAAGTCATCTAAAACAGTGAAAACTGTGGGAAAATGAGATATAGGGCTCTGTTTCTTTTAGTTCTGGAGTTTCTTGTGATTTAATTTGAGGAGGGTGAAGATCAGAATTACCCTCAGATCATAAGAGATAATAGTTTAGAAGATTAGTAATGGGGTAATTGCACAGTATTAACCCCAAAACTGTGGGGTTAACTTACCTCAGTTTTGCTATAAACTAAGAATAATCCAGATGACTGTTATTAGCAGGCAGAACTTTCTTATACTTTCATATTTTCATAAAAAACAGATCAATGAAATAAAGCATGTAAAGCCTGTGCCTCTGATTTCAGTCACTATGAGAAGGCAGGTTATGTACAGAAAAAAATGTTTAAGTAAGTTGAATACACAACTYGTATTAAATGGGAGGTTGAATTTAATCCACTATTCATAACACTCATGTGTTGTACGAACATAATATGTAACAATAAATGCCTGTTTGAGAGGACTAAACATGTACAGTGATGCCGCCATCCTGTTCTGAGTGGTCAGGCAGGTACAACCATCCCAAGAGTTAGGAGAAAGAGGTGTAATGGATACTCATGGCATAAGCCATGCTAGCCATAGTTAGGCAGGAGGAAGAAGAGARAGCCATACGGAACTGTTGTAGAAGATGTTACTGGCAATAGAGGGCCCATGTGAAGACTGAACAGGAAGATAATTGCTACTTTTATCAGAAAAGTATTTTATAAATTTTACAGCAGTATTTTTTTTAAGTTTTGGCTAAAGATACAAGTTTCAGGAGCTCTATGGTRTAAGTGAAACTTCACTGGTCATCAGTGAGACTTGTTTCCTTTTTCTTTCTGTATGGAGCTGGTCAAATCTTTAGCAAAAACCCTACTACAAGAGTTGATTTTCCAGGATAGTTTGTTACTTTTTCTAAACCAGAATAAGTGATATCAGCATAAAGAAGGAACTCTACTTACAAGCAGAGAGTTGTAAAGAACAGGAGAGTTACATTTTGACTATCACTCTATTATCATGCCATTAAAACCTTTTTGTATAGCCAACACACATTATCTTCAAACAGATCTCATTYGGTAGGGGATTTTTCTTTTTYTAAGCATTTGTAAATATAATAGGCCTCAATTTTATACATAGTTATATTTCTCTCTCTCTCTCTCTTTTTTTCTTTCTTTTTTTTTTTTTTCTTTTCAATGCCTGGCAGGACCTGCAGGCTGGGGGGCAGCAAACCAGCTGGATTATTCCTATGGTGATTTCATTGATACACTGCAGGAAGAAGACCTATCCAAGCATCTCTCTGACTCTGCAAAGGCAGCACCTACTCGAGTCAAAAGGCATAAGAAGCTCAACATTCCCATGACTGACCACAAAATTAAGTTAATATTTAACATCACAGGTGAGAGAAATCAAAATAGCTACCTTCTCTTAATCTTTCTCTTAAAAAAAAAAAAAAAAAAAAAAAAGGAAAGAAAGAAAAGAAGTGTTTCTATACATTCAGTAAAACTTTGTCTTCAGTTCACAAAGCTGGCTAGAAATGCAGATAATAGTAGTCTGGAGACACTCACTTTTCTCAGAGTTTCTGCTCAGGGAAAGATCACAGCATGTTGTTGTTCATGGAGAGCACTCCACACATGGCTTGCACTCCACTTTGCACTGGCAAGCTTGAATGTTGCACTCCCAGAGTACACCAGAAGTGCTGACTGTAAAATCTGTGTGCTTGTTGTGTGTTCTCTTTAAATCCCAGCAAGCGTGCCGTTGCCTGATGAAAGGAATGATACACTGGAACTGGAAAACCAGCAAAGGCTCCTTAAAACTCTAGAGACTATCACAAACAGGCTGAATAGGACTCTCAATAAGGAACCCATGTATTCTTTTCAGTTTGCATCCGAACTCATTGTAGCTGACAGCAATTCACTGGAGACCGAGAAAGCTTTTCTTTTCTGCAGGCCTGGCTCCGTGCTGAGAGGAAGAATGTGTGGTAAGCCAGATGACTTACTCCTCACATGTATTTCAAATCATTTTAAAAAGCAAGGTTTTAGACAATGTTTGTACAGGGTAAGGAATTGGCACAACCCACTGCTTGTGGTTTCCCGGATCAATAAACTCTCCAATGCTTTGCGTAGTTTGGCTTCCAGAGGATGTTTGTGTTCATAGCCAAGGACTGTGGAAAAAGGTTGCTTTTATAGCCAGAGTTCCACACTGTTGAGGAAATCAGGCATATCCATACACTTGATAATACTCAGGAAAAAGTGCTTTATATGCAGTCTTTTAACTCACTTAGTCTTGTAGATGATGTGTAGCTAAGATACGGAGTTCAGTTTCATTTCTTGCAGCTAGGAAAATCTCCAGAAGGTTCCACATAGACACCCAATGCAAGCCATTTTGCTGGGTAGCAGAGCCACATTTCGCACAAACAGAGTTTGATTAAGTGGGAGCCCTAGAGGCAAGGCCAGTATGCATGACTATGTTCTGAGGGGCGCTTATGTCTCCAATGTTACAGTCAACTGCCCATTGGGTACCTATTACTCTCTGGAGCATCGTGCCTGTGAAAGCTGCTGGACTGGATCCTACCAAGATGAGGAAGGACAGCTGGAATGCAAAAGTTGTCCATCTGGTAGCTATACAGAATACCTTCACTCCAAAAGCATCTCTGAATGCAAAGGTGAGGATGTCACCTTCTTCGAGCAGCTGCTTTTAAATGTCTGGTGGCCATCTTTTTGCTCCTCATTGCAGGATTACTGGAATGAGACTATCCTATGAAGGAAGGAGCAGTCCTAACTGCCCCTTGATGCACATGCAAAGAGAAAACAAAGGATTCCCTGCTGCCATGGCATGCACAGTGCCAGTGCAAATGGTTTTAAGTGCAAAGAGAGCCGGTCTTTGAGGCTTTGTTTCAGTTTTGTCTTTGTGAGATTGTGAGCGTGCTTCTCTGACTGATGAGGTTGCTTGCACTTCTAATAATGCTATTCTTCTCCTTACCAGCTATTCTCCATCCTGCAGTGATGGAAGACGAAGTTATCTATATTCCACTCTACAAGGCTCTGGCACTGAGCTCCAGCACAGCTTTGTCTTTGCAACTTGCTTCTGAAAGAAGCTGCTAGTTATGTCTTCTGTTTATTGGCTTGTCATTTTCTTTGTTGGTTAAAATCTAGTAGCTGAGTTGCAATAAACCATCTGTGCAGTTATGTGGAAAAAAATTAATTGGTTAATAATTTGCAAATGCACTGTCAGTAACTTACCACATCCTGCATTTAAAGAATTCCGTTTTTTAGCTCTTTGTACCCATGAAGCCCTTCAGAGGGCAAACAAACAGCAGAAATAAACAGTCTCTGTGATGCGTATTGTGGTTTCAGCATTATTTTTAGAGTTTAGAAATCACGTTTCCTGTTGGACACAGCTTAATCTTTGTGAATTGCTCTGCCTTATAGCTCAGTGCAAGCAGGGAACCTATTCAGTAAATGGTCTTGAGACCTGCGAATCATGTCCACTTGGCACATATCAGYCAGCATTTGGATCAAGGAACTGCATTTCTTGCCCAGAAAAGATGACAACCGTAAAAAGAGGTGCTGTGGATATCTCAGCCTGTGGAGGTTTGTAACAAAAGGGGCTATGAAATTTCTAAAAATTAAGCAGTTTCAACAGCAGTTAATATAATCCAGTTCATCTGCTTGAGATTTAACTCAGCCTATGGTTAAGTGTAGACCAGCAGAATTTCCCAGTACAATGACAGGCCATTTCCTATTACCCTGAATTTTTGAAACACCCTCCCTCCAATTTCCAAGATGAGTTCTTAACTAAAAGATGAATAGAATGAGCCCTCTGATGAGTACGTATGTGAAAATAAAGCCTTTTCTCATTCAGAAGAGGGAGGGAATGACAGTTAGTTTCATCACTTGTTATCTTGGGAACAACAGTTCCACAGTTTCCACATCTGTTGTGCAAAAATACTGAATTTTGATTTAGTTTGTATCATTTTCTTTTACAAGAAACTGCCCTCAACTGTCCTTGGGAAAGTTTGCCAGAACAATGCCCAAGAGAAACAGTCTGCAAGGAAAATGATACAAAAAAATTGTTATCCTTAGACCTTCTTGGAGGGGAGAGGGAAAAAAAAGAAAAAAGAAAAAGAAAAGGTAGTGTGAGGTGAAGGGGAAGAGAAGTTGCAGTTGAAAGCTGTAGAGGGAATAGATAAAAATAGTTTCCAGATTATTTCTGCAGTTCATTGAGCTTCACGTGTCACCTGGTAGCACAGTTTAAATAAGTATTTCTCAGAGCTGTGAATTCCTTGTGGGTTTTACCCAAATGCTATAGGTATGAAGAGGAACTGTGGTGGGAGGAGAGAAAATGACCAGAAAGGGGGCAAGCAATCACTGAAGAAAATGTCTTTTTGTTCTTGCAGTACCATGTCCTGCAGGAGAGTTTTCTCGTACAGGTTTGATTCCTTGCTACCCTTGTCCCAGAGACTACTATCAGCCAGACCCAGGAAAGTCCTACTGCTTGTCATGTCCCTTTTATGGGACAACAACCATCACTGGTGCCAGATCCATCACAGATTGTTCAAGTAAGCCAAAATATCTCCCAGAAGAATGTGAATAAAGGAAGCATCTAAGATGTGGCCAGCAGCTGCCTGAGGGGAAGACATCCTATGCTTTCTCAGAACATATGTAGACCTCCTATTTCACCCAGTGCAGTTTGCACCTGTTTCTGCCTACTAATGTTGTCTCTGGGTTATGTGGAAGAAGTGACTGTGTGATATGTCCTAAGGCTCACTTAGAGTAGGGATTCTTGACCCCACTGAACTTGATAAGAGTTTTCCTTCAGACGCATAAAAGCCATAGTAAATCTTTACATATAAATAAATATAAATATAGGTACCTATACAAAAATATGTTTTTTAATACATGCATGTATTTATGTATGTTTATAATATATGACATACATAAAATAGTATGTGGTTACTATAAATTGTTATAATTATTCCCAMAAATCCACTTCTATTAGCATTTAGATGCATTACTAAGATGCAATTATGATGTCCTTATGGAATAGGGATCTGGCTGTGGAGTGTTATTAACCACACTTTCATATCTTTCCTTTTTAGGTTTTGGCTCTACTTTCTCAGCAGCTGAGGAAAGTGTTATGATGGTACCAGCCTCTCCAGAAAATATCAGCAAGCAGTACAAAGTCAGCAGTCAGGCAAGGACCAGATATATCTTCTAACGATGACTCTAATGAAAGAAACAGTTTCTTATACCAGCAGTAAATGAATAATGCTTTCTTTAATATAATTATTATGTTGACTGTATCTCCTGAAGAGGTGAGAGTGATGGTCATGAGAGCTGCTTTTTTGGTGAATATCGTTAAAACTAAGATTTCCGGTCCCACTGACCTACATGTCAGTCTTATTCAGCAGAATTCATAAAAATTGCTCTTCGCCAGTCAGTGACAACATGCATAGATTCGCAGCTATTTCAGCTTTCAAATTCTCCTTGTAATTATAGAAACATTCCTGCTGAATAAAAGAAACTGCATCAGTTACTGGTAATCTTAAATTTTGGAACTTGAAGCTTTCAACCTGATTTATGAAATACTTGTCGCACTTTTTAAAGAACATAAACTTCTTGGAAGAGGTTAAGTCAGTCTCTAAAAGTAGGCTGCTCACGCTCAGTCACTTCGTGGCTTCTGTATGCTGAATTCCAGAAGATGCTACAGATATCTAAATCCCRGTTGTAAAACCTTTGTTTTCACTCATTACATATGTGAGAAGAAAAAAGTAGAGCTCCCTTCTGCTGTGAGTACCCTCCCTGAAATACAGGCAAGTCCTCATGTGGTGGAAACTACCTCAGTGATGTTTGGTACAGCCTCTAGCTGTAACTGTGACAAGGCTGCTTTCTATGAATCTCCATCTGAAATATTATGTTAGATTAGCAAAGCTGACTGAAGATAAGTATGATCTGAACTGCTGGTTTAAAATATGAGCAGATGACAAACAGATCCCCACGACTGTGGCTGACCACTGATTCTGCTGAGTTCAGGTTTTCTACCTGAGAATAAGTAACCCTATACAGTGAAGTCCCCACCACTTCATCTCTCTTTGTCGCAAAGAGAATCAGCTGGAGGAACTGATTATCAATCAATGTAAAAGGAAGCAGAGAGGATAACAAATGCTGGAGAACTATCATACGAAATATACTGTAATATAATATGTCTTCTGTCAGTCATAGCTGGGAAGGTTCGAGAGGAGCAGCTGCAGTGATCACATTCTGCTAAATAAAAAACTCAATTTAAAARAATTATTCAAATTCCTAGTAGTTTTCCATAGAATTAAGGATAGTTGACACTCAGATGAGACAGAGGGGAAGAGCTAGAAGTTAATCTCAGAGATTTTTCTATTTTAAAAAAAAAAAAAAAAACTATAGAGTTTGCATTTTAAAATTAGAATATTTCTTTCTTAAGGTATTTCTGTGCTTACTGTAGTTATATCATTCTTGCCTATGGCAGGTCTTTCATGAGTGTTTCCTGGAACCATGCCACAACAATGGTACATGCAAACAGTTGGGAAGTGGATATATTTGTGTATGCCCACCTGGATATACAGGTAAAAATGTCAGAAGTGGGTGGAAGAATAAATATGGCTCCATACCCGTAATAAGAGCAAGCATAAAGGAGCAAAATGTCTCAGTGCAAAAGGCAAAAATATAGCCTAACAAATTGGACTGCCCATCACAGATTTACTACACTAAGCATTAAAAAAACAAATCCTTCCATTGCTGATGAATTATATAGTGTTTGGCTGAAAGGGAGTTTGACTGGGGTTTCTTTTAATGGAGTTAATTAAAAATCTCACAGCTGGAGCAGCACTGGACAAAAGTTTTTGGATTTGAAAAATCCTATTGCTTACCAATTATTTTTGATAAGCAAAAGCTGGAAATTGCACTATAGACAGCCAGTCTCACCACATCTTCCTGTTCTTCTAACTGTCAGCTTCACAGTTGCTCCAAATGAGTAGATTATTTATATTATTTAGCTAATATCAAGAAATTAGTGGTCTCAGTTATTTATGATAGACTATTAAGTTCTACCATCTAGAACTGAACAGACCTACATTATACCTTTCTAATAGCATTTTCTTACAGATCTCTGTTAAAATACTGTTTAAAGAAAAGATAATAAACGAAAATGTCTAATAATCCAAGCAATAAATCAGTCTGATGTTTTCCTACATTAAGTATTCATGATCTCTGTGTTTCTGAATAATTTCATTTTTGTCTTTTTATTCTCAGTTCTTTGTTTTGCATTTTAGGCCTCAAGTGTGAAACTGAAATTGATGAGTGTAAATCATCTCCTTGTCACCACAATGGGATATGTAAAGATGGCATTGGGGCCTTTGTTTGCCATTGCCAGCCAGGCTATTCAGGTGATTTAATTGCTTCATAACTCCTCTTCAGAGAGGCATTGTTCTGTACTAAGCAGAAAAAAACACAACTCAAGGGCTGTGCTTACATCATTGACATTAATAGAATTACAACAGAAAAGCAGCCTGATCCACAGTATGTGAATAGTTTTCCAAATAAAAGGAAGAGCATTCAAGAAGGACAGTCTGTGTGAGTGTGTATGTGTGCATGCTTGTGTTTTGTGACAATTCTGATCTGAAAAAAAGAGGGAAGATTAGAGAATGCAGAAAATTCAGAGGGAAAATTTGTTTTGAAATTGAATGTGACCTGATTAGACAAAGCATTTGTGCAGGTGCAGGACAGTTAGTAAGTGAATGTGTTTTTCATATCTTTGTTCTCAGTCTTTTTAACTCTCACCTGCATGTGTGTTCAGGGTATTGAAATCTTTGAAGAAACTGACATGCTTGAGTACTTTGCCAAAGCAGCATCATAACTCCTAAATATTGGAATGAACTTTTTGAAGAGAAAATTCTATGAGAAGTTTTTTTAAAAAAGACCTAATATTTTCTACCAAAAATGATCTCCCTCATTTTTTAAATTTATTGCTCTACATTTATGACAGCAACACTTGCTGAATATTTTTAAAACTTTATAAAGATGAACGTTGGCCTTAGTGTCTTRCACATCTCAACAGCTAAATAACACAGATGATCTCTGCAGATATTTGCAGTAATGCAGTCAAACATGGAGTTTTATCGTCTCATCTCAGCAGCCTTTTATTGTACAAGAACTACAGAGCTGCTCTGACTTCCAAATCCAATCATTGTAGCAYGCGTGCCTTGACTATGTGTTGATGTATCATGCTGTGTTACCCTTGCTGTTTGAAGGTCTCTTGTGTGAAGAAGACATAAATGAATGTAGCTCCAGCCCGTGTTTGAATGGAGCCCACTGTGTCGATGACAAGAACAGTTACCACTGCACTTGTGCAGAAGGGTTCACAGGTACGCCATCTTTCTGCCCACAAAAAAAAGCCTGCCTACCCTGACCAAATTATTTCAATGTTGTTGCTATATATTGTATATATTATGGATTGATTTGGATGCATTAGCCTTCCCTAGGTGCATGTAGTTTCCCATTGTGCCTGTAGTGCAACAGTATGATCTCACAAGGATCTACTAGGTGATATATTATCTCTTTCTAGCTTTGCCATGAACTTACTCCGTAGCATAGCTTCGGACATAGTTGTCTATATTGAAACTACTCCCCATCCATGTACTTATCTTTCTGCTGTTTTCACATAAAATAGTTTTCTTCAGATTCTGTAACAGCCAGGGGTATCTGTTGATTTTTTGAGTTGCCAAAGAGCTCTCCTATACAGTCACATGCAATTTCTTCATTCTTCCGTGCTTGTAACAGGGAGCCTCCTTCCAGCAAAAATCTGTAGGTCCTGTGCTTGGCTTTTACATTTCACTGTAGAGTTAGGCTTCCAGCTTAATTTCTTTTGTGGCAGCTTCTTATTAGTTGCTCATTTCTCAAGTACTTTCCTGATTCAGCCTAAATGACTCACATAATTGACAATATCCGTTTAGTTTCCCGACATCACACTGAGTGTTCATTTCTACATCTGCAAAAACAATTCCTGTAACTCCTCTATGTCCACTTTACTTCAGTAAATCCCAAACCTGCTTAGCTACCCTGATATGTGSCATTTCCCGTAAAAGCATTTATTGACCAGAGTCCTCAGAAGCCAGGAATGGGTTGTGACCTTCTTTCCCAGATTAAAGCAAGGCAAAGCTGTGACCTTGTTCTTTTCTTCTCAGGTGCTCACTGTGAAGTGGAGGTCAATGAATGCCTTTCAAAACCATGTCTTAATAGGGCTGTATGTGAGGATCACGTTGGCAGTTTCTCCTGCAAGTGTCTTCCAGGTTTTACTGGTGTCTTGTGTGAAAGAAACATCGATGAGTGTCTCAGCAGACCCTGTAGGAACGGGGCTACGTGCAGAGATGGTATCAACAGCTTCAGGTGAAAAACAGATGATTGATAAAGTGCAGTGTGAAAAGCCAGATATGGTGTGGTGCTTAGGCCTTCTTAGATTTCAGCAAACGGCTCAACAGCCTGATCCAATAAATGGACTTTTTATGCACTTTAAAGGAGATTTTAAAAGAGAAGAAAAATCTTGGTGTCCTCATCTCTTAGAAAATGCTGAGATAGACAGCAAGGAGAATGTGCAGGGCTAGATGTGTAAGCATGGTAGGACTGCAAAACATATACAATATGAGAGATTTGGGTATTGCTCTGCCAAAAGAAATGCACTTTCCCAAGCTGCAAGGACTTGTCTTGCTTCCCACTAGAACTGTCAGTGATGATAGATTTTGTGCCTGATAATGTTACCCCTCTGGTGACTCCAGGACAGGGATAGCTGTAGATATTGGGAATGCCGGGATTGGGCTATAAACATTGATGAAATCTTCTGAAGATTTCTTTTTATTCTTTCAGGGTACCTGGACTCAGATCAGAATTTGCAAATACTGATAGCTGTGTCCTATCCTGGATCACTGTAGAGAGATGAGCCAAATGTTATACTCTAGGTTTAATAATTTGCTCCTGCCCCAAGGCCCCAGAGGTTTTGATGCCTGTCTGATACCTTCCTTTTCCCTCATTATCACTGTATCTGTACTTGCCAAGTAGAATAGCTCTGATCCATAACTCTGTGGACTCCAGAAGGCCTATGTCACTAGTAGGAATCCAGTGATTGTCCTTCACAATTTCATATGAAGTAATGTAAATATTACATTTAAAAACTTTATTGTCCTTCTCAAGAAGAAAAACAGTGCAGCTCCATCATACTCAAAAGGAGCATCCAGAAAAAAACCTTGCAGTATCAGTTCTGCAGGTTTTTCAGTATATGCCATTCCCATTGGTGGGATGGCCTTGTGGCAAGGATTTTTTTGTTATCACAGCTGCTGTATTTGAAGTATGTTTCTCTTCTCTTTAGGTGTCTGTGTGTGACAGGATACACAGGACTGACCTGTGAAGTGAACATCAATGACTGTGACTCCAGTCCCTGCTTAAACCAAGCCACCTGTGTGGATGCCTTGAACTCGTACGTTTGTAAATGTCCTCCTGGCTTTACAGGCAGCAGGTGTGAAACAGGTACACAGGACCGAAGTGTCAGAAAAAGGTGGCTTGACTAAGTGTCTGGGCAAGATTTGCATTGGCTGAATTGGTTTTATACAGCTTCCCCAGAAAGCAGCTAGGTGTAGTGGTCTCTAAGAACCGGAGTGGAGCCTGTGCAACTGCAGAGTAATTGTAATTGTAGTTGCAAACAAGTAACAGCAAATGTACTAGATCATATTTTTATTCTTTTCTYTTTTCATAAGGGCACAAGTCTATCCTTTTAATACAAAGAAGGTGTATAAAGTTTAATTTGGATTTGCTTTGTATATCTCAGTTAATTAGCTCTTTGGTTTTTTTATTTTATTTAGGACTTTGTATCACAAGGTTAAAGATGAGGGCATGGTAATCTCAGCTTCAAAAGTGCTAAAAAAAATCAAGTTCCCTACAGAGGGACAAAACAAGCCTTATATTCACCTGGTGCAACTCACTGGATGGCTGTGGAATTACACTGCACATCCACAGGGATCAACTCTGTCTTTCAGCCAATGCATAAATTGTACCGTCTTGTGCCTGTATCTGATGGATCTTCAGACGGAAGCTGAGAAACCTGTCTTGGTTTCTACAGATATAATGGAGGACATATGGGTCATTTAGATCATATCTTACGTTTAAATTTAAATAGTGCCTAGCTTTCAGGAGAGCTCCAGTTGGTATATTTGCACGTAATAGTCTTCAAGCTTTGCTGTAATTAAATGTGAGCACCGCAGGAGTGCGGTGCCATATCAACTCAGTGTATTTCAGTCATTTCAGAACACAAAAAGTCTTTCTCTCTCTCTTTCTTTATTTTTTTTTTTAATCTTGTCTTTTGTAGATGAAATGAAAGCAAATGGTCGTAYTTTTGGGGGTTGATGGGTGGATAGATAGATTTATCCACTGAAGGGATGAAAAGCCTATCCAGTGCTATACAAGGCTCATGKTCATTCTCTGTTAGACTCTCAGCTCCTTTCCCAGTTATATTTTTTTCAAATGCTGTATGTTGTCTAGCCTTGGAAAGCTCTATGTGCTGGCTAGCAGCAGTCTGGTATACATTCTTTTTAGCTCTGACCAGTTTAAAGTGAAGTATTTTTATGCATAGGTTATGTTCCATTTTACTGCATTTGGTTAGATTGTGTTTGATTTGTTTCTGTGTTTGTAAGAATATAGCTCTAAAAACTCTTCTTCTTTGTTACAGAACAGTCCTCTGGTTTCAATCTTGATTTTGAAGTCTCTGGTATCTATGGATATGTCATGCTTGATGGTGTCCTCCCATCTCTTGGTGACATCACCTGTACGTTCTGGATGAAATCCACTGACACTACWAACTATGGGACTCCCATTTCTTATGCAGTGGAAAATGGAAGTGATAATGCATTTCTACTGACAGATTACAATGGGTAAATCGGAAATCTGCTTTTCTCTAGCTTGCACCTGTCTTTACTTGATAAAGAAAGTACAAGCCAAAAGTTTGAATATCAAGTTTGCATATTATAGGGTAGATGAATCTGGATCAAAACTTTCTAGCTGAAATTACCCCTTGTACTGTTTTGTCTATTGCTTTCTTTACTCTTCTTTTTGCCAATACAAGAGTAGCAGCAAGAAAGCAGTGCAAAGTTTAGAAAACAGGATATTTCCCTTTGAATTGTATTTACAGCATATTTAAAAGATGCTTTGAATCAATGACAGGGTAAAACWGGAGCTCAGCACTCAGAATACTTGTAGGGCACTCAAGGTTGTGATTCTCAACACAGAGGTTGGATCAAGGGACAAGTTTAAGAGTGCTGTATACAGCCATGCCCGGGTCTTCACATTTTGGTGCAGGACACACTACTTATATTTCACCAAACTTTGCATATGATAGTGGTCACTTCCAGGTTCTCTCAAAGACTGCAGATAATTTCAAGACAGATTTTGTGTATGAGGTGGACAAAGTTAGCCCATTTAGCAAATGATGTTTCTTTGAGTAGTGTGGGACGGGCTGTGCTCTTCAAGTTGTTGCAAACAGTTAAATATGCCCTCATCTTCTTCTCCATGCAGCTGGGTTCTTTATGTAAATGGGAAAGAGAGGATCACAGACTGTCCTTCAGTKAATGATGGTAACTGGCATCACATTGCAGTCACGTGGACATGCACAGACGGTGCATGGAAAGTGTACATTGATGGAAAGCTGTCTGATGGAGGCACTGGTCTCTCAGTTGGCTCAAAAATCCCTGGTATGCTTTATTTAACTTATACCAGATCTTTTTTTCTCTTTCCTTTTTTTTTTATTACAGTTTGCTATCCTGCAAGGATATGTTTATTTTGGTGTTTCTAGTATGTTTTCAAGCTTTCAGCATTTATATGGTGCTCATGTTTGCTCTTTTYCTTTATGAGGACAGTTCCTTTACTCAGGCTGAGTAAGGACAAAGCAACTRTTTCTAGAGTAAAGTAGCAGGCAACTTGTTTTGGGGGTGAAAGAGTTTAGTCTGTAAAGGAGCCTGTTCTGAACTGATTTCAGGATGGTTTTGTGGGAGCAGCTAATGCTTACTCCTGTTTGAGGGTCACTTCCCAATTTTTATGCTCACTCACCTCAGTCTAGAATAAGGCTTCCCAGAAGTTTGCYGGGAGAGTTTGTTGAAGGTGGCTGGTCTCCTGCCCTATAAAACATGAGCTAGAAAACTTTTTTAAAAAATTCTTCTGAGAGGATCCCGGCTGTGAGGCTTTGTTTCCTATTCCTGTTCTAATTTTCTCTGATTTTAGGTGGTGGTGCTCTTGTATTGGGGCAAGAACAAGATCAGAAAGGAGAAGGATTCAACCCAGCYGAATCTTTTGTGGGCTCCATCAGTCAGCTCAACATTTGGGACCATGTCCTGTCTCCACAGCAGGTTAGTCYTTACTGCAGTGTTTGAGCACAGGGCTCTGAGCATGGGTTGAACATGTGAAAATGTGTTCCAAGTTAGCTTATTGGATAGACTTTACTCTGTTCCCACAGGAGTCAGTGGGAACAAGATGACACCTTGGCTTAGGGTAATAAACTTAGTGTAGTAAGTGTAGTAGCTTTAGGCAAACCTAGGTATGGTAAAATCAGTGTTGAAGTCACCATGTTTTTTGAGTGAGCCTTTCCATAGTAAGTGGCTTTGAAAGAGAGATGAAGATGCAAAAAAAGCTAGTAATCCTGTTAGAAGAGGGAGAAAACTGTATGGAATGAGCTTAGGGCTTGCTTTACAAATTTCAGTTCCCTCATGCTGCTGTGTGAAGGCATTGGTAAAACTTCAGCCAGTGTATTAAACAGTACCTAAAATCTCTGAATTATATCATCCACAGAAAAGTCTCAATAATCAGCATCACAGAATATTAGGCTGCTTTTTTTTCAGGTACCAAAAATACAGATTTCATGTTAAACTTTCACAGAATTACAAAATTACTGTGAATGGAAGGGACCATGAGAAGTCTCTGATCCAATCTCCTGCCTTGGCAAGGTGAACACTGAAATCAAACAGGGGACTCAGGGCTTTGTCCAGTCAGATCTTGAAAATCTCCAACAGTCTTTCTGGGAAACAATTCCTGTGGCTGATTGTCCTCAAAGTGGAAGTGGTCCAAGTGGGACATCCCACTTGAGTTTATGAGAAAGTGGCCTCCTTTGAACTTGCTCAAGTTTATTCATGTCTTTTTTGTACTGAGGAGCACACAGTAGAGTGTAATACGCTGGATGTAGCCTAAAAAGTGACGAGGATAGGGGGGTAAGCACTCCTTTTCTCATCTAACTGAGCCCCTGTTCCCACAGCCTTGTATGTTGTTGGCCTTTGTAGCCAACAAACTGGCTGGCCCATGATCAGCTTGCTACCTGCCCGAGCGCCCTGGGCTTTTTCCACAGAGCTGCTCCCTAGCCAGGTTGTCCCCAGCCTGTACTGTTGTCATGGTTTTTCCTTCCCATTTGTCTCTGTTGAATTTCATGGGTTTCCTGCTGGCCAGTTCCTCCAATGTGTCAAGTTCCCTCTGGATGGTGTCTGTGTCCTTGAGCTGACTGGTCCCCCAGTTTGATATCGTCTGTAAACTCAATGACAATGTGCTCCATTGCCGGCTCGTAGTCATAGATATGGATATTAAACAGTATTTCAATCCTATAGGTCAGAAATTATGAATCTGTTAGAAAAAAACTAAACAGCAAGGACTACTGTTCAAAGTTAGAGGCATTTCTTTCGAGGAAAGGAGTCGTGATTAAAAGTCTTTGATCTTCGGATGTATTTTTAAGGTTTTACTACTGTTTGCTTATTTATCACTATTTGTTATCCATGATCCAAATAAAAAATAAAAACAGAATATTGAAAGGAATCTTTGCTTTTAGCATCCAAATGCCTCCTCTGTTTCTCTCTTCCTTTCTTTATGTCTTTGGTTGTCTGCTATGTTAAGAAGTATCAGCAGTCTGCTAGTATTTTTTGCCTCTTGTGCCGCTAAGTGCTGCATTCCCAAGTCAGATCTTTGAGTTTTCATGTACAAGAGCAATGCTGAGAAAAATCAGTACACATGATTTTACAGAACACACTGGTGAAGAATTTAAGTGGGATTTTCTAAGCAACTTAGAAAATTTCTCAGTACTGTCTTTAATGCTCTTGAAGGCTTGGTAAAATTCCTACTGGCTTCAGCAGTAACACAGCTAGGGCAAGGAAGAAAGTATTACCTTTCATTTATGGTATCCATATTCTTAATCTGAAGACAGATGTGACAGAGACAGCAATAGAGCCAGGTAAGCTTCCTATTAATTTTTTACCTCGTGTGTTTGTAGAGCTTGGGGTAGTAAATCACTATCATTATCTCTGTTATTATCAGTTATGTTCCAGCCAGCTGCAACTATGCATTAAGTCTTATTTTCCTGTTCTCAGCTATAAGGGAAACAGAGACAAGAAAATATGTTGCCAAGTGAATAACATAAAATCTAAATCCATTCTTCAAAACTTTTCTGTGCATGCTTTAGTCACCCATCCCCTTACACATTAGCTTTGCGTAGATAAACCAACACCGTGGCTGTTTTTTGCTCGGTAGGGTGCAGTAGAAATACGAGTTGTCCTGAGGTCCCTTCCTGCCCTCCAGCCCCCTGCCTACGTCTTGGGGGGCTGATTCCCACGCTTCCCTGGCCCACAGTAGAGTGTTTCCCGTGCAGATTGTTTGCAGCTCTTGGCCTAAGCAGTTCACATCAGCACAGACGGTTGAAGTGAGATCTCTGGAACAACTACAGGATAAAGAGGTCTGGTCACTCCGGTCTCTAGTTGAGCTTGCTCTGCACCCTGATCACCCCCGGTGGAGCGCAGGACAGGGAATGTGAGAACAATTCGGTGTGAGGTTCACAGTGTAGCTTCCCTTCTGATGGAGACAGCCCGTGTAGCACAGTGGCTGATTTCATCCGCCGGAGGCTGGTCGGAAGCCAGTCACCCGGCTGGGAAAGGCAGTTTCCCAGCTGTCCAGCGTGGGCCTGGCACAGCCGTGCTTTTTAACCAGCTGACTCTGCCTTGAAGCCATGCTGCGTGTACTACAGGGGCAAGCTGGCTGCCCTGAGATGTGCACAGCCCGTTGAGCTGCTCATCTTTGCTCTTTTAATTCATTCTATCATGCAGCTGAAGAAAACCTTCCTTTCTTCCCGCCAGGGAACTACTGCAATGATCCTCCAGCACAGGACAGCCATAGAATAGGAAGCAGACTCAGTAGCCTAATTACTAACATGTTCTCTTAATTGAATAGCCACCTTTTCTCCATGGACTGCTTGGGGCTTTGATGTATTAATAGAAGATTAMTTATTGATTCATTAATTAATTATCCTTTTAGTGCACCTTTGTCCTCCTCAGGGATGGTTACATAGGTCAAAAAATTGCTTCTTCCATGGTAGGGAGAAATGTAATAGAGAGTACTATGCCAATATTTCAAATTATAATTATTTTTAAGCACGTCCTGGTACTATATTCCCTTTCTGTTCTTGGAGTTACAGTGAGCAAAGGTAGTGCAGAGTGATTCCAAAGCCTTGTTTTTTTTATTTGCATTTTTTAAATGCTTTTATATAACAGAAATTTCCCTGGGAGTCCAATGGAACTAGTCAGCTGCTTTTTCTTTTCTTTTTTTTTTCTTGTTCTTTTTTTTTTAAACCAGTGTCACAGTCAGGACTTCTGAGTTCTTTACAGGGAACCATGACGTGGTCACTGTTATTGACATCACATCAATAACAGTCTGTCTGTGTATTTTTACTTATGCCTAGGATTCACAGCTGGTATCTGAATCGCTTAATAGTTCTGTGACGTGTGGATTTATGGTCCCCAAGTTCCTGCTGTTGGGGCTATACAGAAATATGATGATGTTACTATTTTTAATAGGTTGTCAGATTCTCAGCAAGGAAGTAGAAACATTTTAATATAATTTAAAAATGACATTAAAATAGGATGTGGAAACAACTCAAAGTTCCCCAACCGCATTTCGGTTTTCTTTTTCTAGTAAAAATCCAAAAGAAACCTCTAGTAGTTCCATTAAAGGAGTTATGTTATTAAAGGAAAACTTTTACRTCAAAGATGTTTGGCCAGGTTTGTTCTTAACATATTGACCTGCTGCTGATCTAAAAATGCATTCCTTTCTTTCTCCTGTCCTCAGTTTGACTATTCCCATTTCACATTCAATACACATTTAGATATGACCCTGTCCTGCCTTAGTTGAAGACAATGCCAAAACCACCAGTAATATTGGTATAGGTATGTCTTGCCTGCAGTGTTTTGAAGAACCACAATATAACTTAATTTATTGAAATCACAAAACATTTGTCCTGGAAACAGCAGACTGCTTCATTTAATGCTCCTTTTTGTGTTTCTAGTCCTTAAATGTGGTTCTGTGATAGCATGGTTTGAGGAATGCCACTCTTTAACTTTCMGTTCCTCTTGGCTCCCATGTGACATTTTTCTGCAAATACATCGGGTCTTCTCTTCAGATGTGTCCTCAGAGCTGCCTTGTTTGTGACATACATACATTCTTCTTTCCCACTAAAAAGCACAACATTGTTTCAAGGATTAYTTTACATGTTTTACTTGTATGACAAAAACCCCTTAGGTGTTGCTTCAGCACATGCCTTGTGCTGGCTTGTAAGTAGCAATTAGTTTGACCAGAAACTTCTTATGCTAGAAAGGAAAAGTACCAGTTTCTCAATGATCTGTTTCAGTGTTGCATGCAAGCATGGAAGGAATATTTGTTTGCATTCTTTTCCTATGAGTTTCCTTAAACAGCATCTAATGACCTGTTTTAAATCCATAGGTAAAATCTCTGGCTACATCCTGTCCAGAAGAACTCCAAAAAGGAAATGTACTAGCCTGGCCAGATTTCCTGCCAGGAGTTGTTGGAAGAGTGAAGATAGATTACAAGAGTATATTTTGCGCTGGTTAGAACTCTATTTCCTAGAACCTTTTTTCTTTTGAACCATATTGTAAGAAAAATGTGTTGCAAGGTTAAATGTGCTGGCTTGCAGCTTTTGCCCTACTAGCCTTGAATAAATTATTTTGATAATTTAACATTTGGAACATTCAGTCCTTCATTCCTCAAATTCCAGGGTTTTGTAACAAAAGTTCACTGGAATCTCAGACAAAGATTTATTGCTTCCTGAATTGAGATGTTGAAAGAGTGAAGACAGTGTTGGGTCAGAAAAAGGTTTTTATTTTCCTTTATACTAAAAATAATTGGACTGTATTACAATACCTGCTGCCTCCTCACCATTTCTCTTAAAGGATTCCTTGTCTGATTTTCAGATCCTCAAAACCCTTTGAATCTGAGCGAGGCATACCACAGCATGACATTTTCCAAAGCTTTTTCTTGGGTATATTTATACAAGATCAAACAGTCAGGTAGCAAATGTATTGCTTTCAGCACCACATCTCATATTCCGTGCATGTATTTCATCCACAGACTGCCCAGCCTTGCAAGGATCCATACCACATCTGCGGGCCTCTTCTGCTGATTTAAAGCCAGGGTCAAAAGTGAGCCTTTCTTGTGACCCAGGTTTCCAGATAGTGGGCAATTCCGTTCAGCACTGCCTTAACCTGGGACAGTGGACTCGGCCTCTTCCCCGCTGTGAAAGTGAGTTGTCTGGATGGGCTGGCAGGATTAGGAAATCTCAGCTTCCATTTAGATCCTACCAGTGTTTACAGCCTATTTGTCCCTGCTACAGCAATCTGTGATGCACTTGAATCCATCAATGTTGCAGCATATACGTATATGTTTAAAACTTACATTTTACTAAGTGGAGCTACCCTGTGGTCTGGTTCTGCCACTTTTTCAGTCGTTTTCAAATGCATGTGGCAGAAATTATATTTTTGGATCAGAGCACTCATACTCTGAGCTTTCCTCTCCAGTGACACCAGGAGTGTGGAAGATACACAGGAAATGCTGGAATATCTATGTGATCTTTAAATATCAGTTAGAATGCCTACTTTGACATAAAAAAGCTTTGGCATTACATATGTTATAGAATAACTTCTTCAAAAGTGACAGATAATCCTGTCAGGGCTAAGAAGTGCTACAAGACTTTTATAAAACTGACCTGCATACATTTAGGTTCACAAAGTTCTTTTGTTCCTGCCTTCCTAACTCCTATTTTCTCCTTTCCTTTGTCATCCTCTGCTGTGACTTCACCTTTGACTGTGTGGAGGAGATGACTATGAATTGAGGTGACCGTATTTCTCATTTCAGCATAGTAGTAAATTTGCTCCAGAGGCAGGCATTGCATGATCCCAAAATTGTTCAGTTCAGAGAAAATTCATCTTACGAGTTAAAATCTTTTTTTATAGTTTGAACCAGATTTGACGTGGTTGTTCTTTCTTCTCCTTTATTCAGTTATTCAGTTTATTCAGTCTTCTCTTCTGCCTAAAGAATAACACGCATGGGGGGATTTACCTAGTTAAACCCTCTTAGACAGAGCCTATGTTCAGTGGCAGAGACAGCTTTGCTCCTTTCTGATGTTTTGGTGTTTATCCTTTTTTGGTATTTTGGTGTTTTATCAAAGACAAAGGCACCAAAATTCTGTCAGTGTTGCTATCTGTTTTCTCTGTGTTGGGGCAGGCAATGTTCCTCCTTGAGCACAGAGTTCAGAGAGAACAGGGTCAGTCTGCCACAAGTATACTGGACAACCAAGGGTCACACTTATTCACCCACCTTTCTCAGCCTATCCCACAAGTATCTGATCAGTAACAGTGGGACAAAAGTAGCTATTTCCTGCATAAATAGCTGCAGGATTCATAGTGGCAGGTTTGATACAGGCCAGGTCAGAAAAAAATCTTCTACAGACTAAATCAGGCTTGAAATAGTTTTAATGGTTACCTTTACTCACAAGGACCCTTTTCCTGCTTCCAAGTTCCCCAGATCCTCCTGTCCTCATCTACTGACAGCCTGTCCTTGTTATGGACTCTCTATAGCAGATTCTTGGCCTCCATTACAGTGGGCTCTGGGCGCAATGTCTATTCTCTGATCTTTGCAAACGACTGAGGACCAAGGAATTGCTACAATCCATATAGTTACAAAGATAGGCTGTGTAACCACTACAGTAAATTCTTGTTATTCTAATTGAAATGAGGGTTCGCAGGAGCAGCTCTGCTAGAATAGAAAGCCTCTACTAGCAGCCAGGTAGAGTGATACCTTCTGCTGGCAGAGTTGGGATCCCAAGAAATGATTTAATATAGATGAAGTGATTTGCCTTTGCCTGTATATGAGGTCAGTTCCAATCTCTCCACCACTCCTACACTCCCTGATCTCAGATTTACACTGTTCTTCAACTGCTTTGCAGTAACCTGTTGGCCAGGTTTGCAGTGTTTGAACACAGTAACATCAAACTTGTTTTTCAAGAGTAGGGAAGGAGAATAACAGGAAACTGCCTGAAAGCAAAATTATTTTTCTTTTTCCTTTAAATTCATTAAGGACCACTTGATCATCATGAAAATTTCTTATAAATGAAGGGCATCTACTCAGACATTAGTGTTGCATCAGAGACCTCTCTCCTCGAGGACTAGCAGAATGGCAGGAGCTGAAGAGTGCTGCACATTCACTGTTGGACAGCTGTCCACACAACAAGACTCTCCCCTGGAGGATCCTCCCCCCGGGTCCAGAATCCCTCCAGAATCTCCTCAGCCTGCTTGTGGACAATTGCTGCAGAGARCAGATCTCTAGTAGTGGTTCTGATGTGCAATTGCTCTTAAGTTAATCTTCTTGTGTCTGATCTGCTAATATCTGTGCACTCTTTTCACTCATGTTTCAGGGATCAGCTGTGGAGTGCCTCCTCCTTTAGAAAACGGATTTTATTCAGCCGAGGACTTTTTTGCTGGCAGTACTGTTACATATCAATGCACTAATGGCTACTATTTGTTGGGRGACTCCAGGATGTTCTGCACAGACAATGGGAGCTGGAATGGCATTTCACCATCTTGCCTTGGTGAGATACACCATATGTATATATGTATATGTATATGCCTGAGGTGGTGATCCTGTGCTTCTCCTGTACCTTTGGGTTTGGGTGGGATTTGGTTCTGGTATTGAGAAGGCTGCTCAGAATCTGAGGAATTACAGTCCAAAATGTTCATATTACTGAAATCCAGTACTCAAATCTTGACACATTCCTCTGTCCAGTTCCCTGTATGTCCCAAACTATGCTCCCTACTCACTTAGCCTCAGTAAGTAGCTGCTCATACACTCAGCCTATATTGTCTCTCTCCTTCAGTTCTTTTAGCCCTAGAGACCTTGCATCCTCTACTTCTAACCTGTGCTTCAGCATGCCTGTCAGCAAGCAGCTGCAGCATGGAGAAGTCTGGGAACACAGTTAGGTCCACGGTTCACACATTTACCACACATAGCTTGCTTCTTGATGAGGGATCTGACATACCATATGCAGCTGCAGGAGCTGAAAAGTGAGAGAGCCTGTAGCACTCTAAAGCACACCGAGGACTAGGAGGAACAGGTCTTTTAGGGCCATCTCTCCAACCAATCCCCACTGAAATCTACTAGCTAGCTGTAATTGCTTTGCTTTGTAAGCTGCTGTTTTAATCATGCCTAACATGTGAGTTACAGGGTAACAGCTTTACATTTGATTTGGCTGGTTACTCTATCCAAACAAGTAGATACAGCACATATTTTTTCAGTGCAAGATGAGTAAAAGCAAAGGCACCAGCCTTTTAGCTCTGCCAAAATTTTCTGCGGAGCAGGATCCTTCTTTTATCAGGACTCCTTCAGAACCTCCAAACAGACAATGCACTCGGCGGCTCTACTCTTTGTTTTTCTCCCCTACACTATATAGCAAGGCATAAAGATGAGCAGACTCAGAAAAGATGCTGCAGGGCTGTGCACATAATTCCACATCTGTGCAGTAGGGATCATGAGTTGGGAAGGAAACACCCTGTGCCCCACCTTGCAGCTTGCCTTGACCTCATAAAGCAGAGCAGAGTGAGTATAAAATGAAACCAAGAATGGGTTTGGCACCCTGGCTTACCCTTTGCCTTTCTGATCCATGCTCCAGGCAGGTGCCAGCAAAGCAYGGTGCGCCTGTTCCATGGAGCATCCCTTTTGCCCTATTGTGGATCTGATTCATAGTGCCCTTCCTCTCTTCCTCACCATGTGAGATGTTACGTGAAGAGCAGCCAGTACCGTTCTACTGTGGTAGTGCATTGCATTCTCCTGACACCTGTATAATTGGCAACCGGTTTGGTTTTAACGAGCGCTTCTAGTGCTACATATCAGAGGAAAACACCCTTTCTGTTCCAAGTGTTGTTCGTTCTTTCAAGCTGACCAGAGTCATTCAGCAGTGAAGAATGAACACACCAATGTCATAGACCAACTTTTAATCTATTTGCTCCATTTGCTCTGCATTTTTTGCCTGAAAATTGTCTCTGCATTTTTGCCTGGAAATGGACAAAGAACTCCAGCTATGTGTTTGCCTATTTTACCCAATTAAACAGCTGTCCTGCAGCAGACCTTTTAAATGAAGAATTGTTCTGTTCTCTAAGACTGGTTTGTGTGAGGGATAATCCCTGATGCTGGCATTTTTCAATGAGATATTCCAAATTGACTTCCAAATTGACTCTTCGCAATTTGTGACTCATTGTTTACATACCAAGAACACTTCTGTACAGTCAGGATTTGAAAGCTGATATGAAGTGATCTGGAGCCAGTGATTTGTTTTTCTGTACAATATGGAGCCCCATGGAGCATAAATCATCAATTGGCATTTCTAGGCACTATTGTCATATAAATAATTAATCATAATAACTAAACATTTTGAAATCATTTTAACCTTTCTGGCAACTGCAGACACTTCTCATTCTTAAGTTTGCACAATTATGTTCCACAAAGACTGGACTCTCTTTGTATTTTATGTTCAAAGTCACTCCCCTATTGCCAAAGTTTTCCTGTATTACCAGTGGGAAGTTTGAAGCCCAAAGAATTTCCTAGCAAAACGAGGAAATGTAAAAGAGTCCTCCTTCCTAGTGTCTGTCCAAACCAGCAGATAACAGTGTATGAATTGAGATGTCTGTTCATTTACTACTTGGAAACAAAATACTTTTTGTGGAAATAGTGGCAACAGACCCCTCTGACTTTTYCATGGTTTTATAATATTTTATAGGAAATTCAGTAGACTGCATAAATATAATGTCTTTCTGCTAGTGCATCAAGGATGTGATTGAATTAGGGGTGATTCCTAATTATACTAATTAAAGAAATTCCTTCTGACAGTGAAACAGAAATTTGAAGCAGATGTTTATTACGAGTACCAACCAAGTGACATCTTTATTGTATCTTTTCTTTTTTTTTTTTTTTTTATTTTTT
>NW_028186387.1:602889-636021 GCF_003343005.1 Rhea americana
TATCTTTTCTTTTTTTTTTTTTTTTTTGTAGATGTTGATGAATGTGCTGTTGGATCAGATTGTGATGAGCATGCATCTTGTCTTAACACAAATGGATCCTATGTTTGCACTTGCATCCCTCCATACATAGGAGATGGTAAAAAATGTGCAGGTATGGGAGAGAAAAACATGAGACTAACCTTTCTAATGTTCTTTATAAGCCAGTGTCCTACCTACCCCTGTAGAGGACAGTTGCCAGCAATGGATATCTAAGGAGGGACAGTGTAGTGTGCCCACTTCTCCAGATAACTTTGGCCTAAATCAGACCATGATAAAGTGCCTTCTTCTGCTTCTTGAGAGCACACATGTCTCTATAAACAAAACTATTATTATGATATAGGGATGGCAATTAGGAGACTAGACACATGCAAAAGCATTTTCCCTGCTTAATGGAACGCACATGCTTAAGATCTGGGGAGGCCACATGCCTCTACTCATGTATCACTTCTCAGAACAGAGTTATGAAAATAATAAATATTCGAATATAGGCATCTGAGTAGGAGTTGAGCTGCCTATTGCATGGAAACATTAAGCAAGATAGCTTTGCAGGAGGATGCCCAGACAGTGACAGAAGTTGGAATAGAAAGCAACTGAGCTGATTTCCAGCTCAGGGCTGGGTGTGCTGCAGTGGGCTTTCCCTCAGGGAGGGAAAAATGATTGATAGATGTATTTGTTCTGACAATGAAAGCAAACAGTCAGAATATTCAAACTGTAAATGCAAACTCTTCTGCACTGAAATTAGCTTACTTGCATCAGCCTTCAGTGCCACTCATTTGAATGTAGAACAGAGGAAATCTGGTAAACCTAAGGATTACTTATGGGTGTTTTTCACATGTTCTGCCTTCTTACTTTTCACAAAATTCCTGAGGATGTCTCCTACATCTTGTTTATAAGAYCTGGTACTTAGTGATGCTGTTAGTAAGTTGTGTGTCCTTCTTCTCAGAACCAGTGAAATGCTATAATCCAGGAAACCCAGAGCATGGTCATTTCCATGGGGACATTTACAGTGTTGGCAGTGAAGTAACTTTTTCTTGTGAAGAAGGGTTTCAGCTGACGGGAATGACTAAACTTATATGCCTGGAGTCTGGAGAGTGGAGCCACCCAATACCATATTGTGAAGGTATTGTTCTTGGGTAGAAGGCTTACTGCATTTTTAGAGAGACAGAAAGGGAGGAAAAGGAGTTTAGAGAGCAGAGGAACTAATGAAACCTTGGCCTGGGGGACTTTGGCCTCAGGGCTGAAGTCTCTGTTGTCTAGAGAGAAGTAAGCACCAGCTGAAGCTTTTCCAAAAGTTGCCATATTCAGTGTCATTCTTTTATGCAGATTCTCCAAAGCGTTGTATCATTGCCTTCCTTAGAGTAAGCATGAAAAGTGTCTTTCTTCTCCACCTAGCCCCCTGTTTTCAAGGAACTTGTGGGAGCTTAATTTCTTAAGGACCATTAACTATGTGGCAAAGCAACCAGAGAGGACAGGCTGGTACATGTGCATATTCTTGGCATGACTGYGAAGCTTGTTTCCTTGGAAAACCATGACTAATAAGGTGAAGCAACAGAGTAAAATGAAGTGGTGGGAAAGAACAAACTAAAGTAATTTTGAGGTGGATGTGGAGTTCTCCTGACAATCAAGTCAAGTTCCAAGATTGTGGAACAGTCTCACATTTCTATTTCCAGTTAGTCAAACTTCTCAGTAGGTTTGAAGACAGATCAGGAACCCCAAAATGTTAAATCAGTTGTAAYGTAGCCAAAAGCCTAGTGTTGCTAAGGGCCTTAGATCTCTCCATGACCATTTAGTGAAAACATAGGAATCCTACTTTTCAGTTCTCTTTGATTTGTGTTATATCAACCTCTCTGTGATCCCATCTTTTAAAGCTATATCCTGTGGTGGTCCAATTATTCCAGAGAACGGCACCATTTTGGGCTCAAATTTTACATACCGCAATAAGGTGATATACAGGTAGGAATTCAATATGTTTGGGATACTGCATTAATAATTCATTGAGAATCTGACAACAAATGATAAAGAGTACAGCTGAACTSAAAAGAGTAATTGAAATAAACAGAAGGAGAGGAACAAAGCGGGATAAAAATAATGGAAAGACATGTGGATAAAACTGTAGAAAACTAGCAGAGTTGAATGTTTACTCCAGTGCTAACGCTCTGTGCTCTACAGTGGATGTTGATGTACAAATGTGCGGACATAGAAAGCAGAGGGGAGGCTGGTGACGATGTTGTGAATAAAAGGTTCTGTGTTTGATAGTGCTTCTTTTCTTCTAACACAGATGCAACGATGGRTACAACTTAGTGGGTGCAAAGGAAATTATGTGCCTTGCTAGTGGCGTTTGGAATCATCCTCCCCCATCCTGTGAAATAGTAATGTGTCCTAGCCCAGAAGATGTCAGCAATGGAAAATACATGCTCACTGGCACAACCTACCTTTCCTATGCATTATACACCTGTGACAGTGGATACAGGTAAATGTAGGAACATTCCTGAGTCAAACGCAGGCAACCTGATTGTTGAATAAAAGGATTTGCTGGAATGTCTAACTTACAACTGCAGTAATCAAGGCTGGGATGATGACTCATAAAGATAAAATAGTAAAATAAAATTTTAAAAGACCTTTTAGTCTTTGAGGTACTTTCTGCACTGCATACAAATTGGAGCAGTTGCAAGAAGGTCACTCAGTATCTGTCATATATATATGTTAACTTCACCATCAAGCTGAAACATGTATTTTGAACACTCAGAAATTGGTTGTCATCATGTGTGAAAGTTCTCATCCGTTTTTAGTGACTATCATGTGCCTAATTATCTTTAGCACATATGCAAATATTATTTTTGCTGTTGTTTCACAATGCCCTGAACATGCTGGTCAAAGAACATTCTGGAATTTATTCATGTACTTCTTGAAAACGATATAACAGTTACTTATTTTAAGCTTTTTTTCTKTTTTAAATTCATGAGTCAATTATGTTGTAAAAACATTTTTAACAGGCTACAATTAAAAATGAATACACAAATGCTATATACAAGGATTTAACTTTAATTACAAGCTACTGCTTATCCGTGATATCTACTTGTCCCTCTAGCAGCTGTGCTGTGACATAAGTGGTCTTATATGGACCTATTTAGGTCTGATTTTCATCTGAATTTTCCTGCTGCAGGCACCCATTTTTCCAGATGCAGACAGGTAGATGAGGCATACTCATCTGGTGAATCKTTTACTCATGCTAATATAAATGAGTACTTGAGGTACAGTGTGACAGTAGGTTGTAGATCCAAAGGGTGGGCTCAGTTGTACCCTGCTACAATAAGTACTTTTACTGATTTGAAGGAGTTTTTTGACTGTGGAGTCAGGACATTCAGGCAATAAATATCACATTGGCTGTGAGTCTTTGTCTTTACCTATCTAGCCTAAGTTTGTGAGAGAAGTCCTCCGTCCTTTGATCAGCACTCGAGAGAAAACCTTCCCACACCACATCCCTCTTACACATTGTATCTGGGCCTAAGAGTGCTCCCAGTATCTTCTTGCAGGCACTTTCACGTGTTTTCTGCCTCACCCATATCCCTGCCTGGGGGCAGAGGCCACTGCCCTGACAGGCGCCTATGCCTCGCCAGAAAGAGCTCTACATGACAATGTTGTTCTCTTCCTTTAACCCCAGAGCGCAACTCAGTAATCCTAAACATAGATGTCTAGTATCATTTAAGACTGAATTCTAGGGAATCGGAGACACCTGTGCAGATATGACATGGGACCTAATAGGTGAGCCATCTGACATGGCTACTGGAGGCCAGGGAGATACCGTAGGGCATCTCAGGAAAGTGTTCATTGCCTGTTTTAGAGGACTGAGTTTCAAGATGGGCATGGTGATAATGGCATACAAATAAATCTTCAAACTAAATAAATACATAATAAATATTTAAGCAGCCTATGACTTAGAGCTCAAAATGGGCAAAGCTAAAGCAGAAATTCTGTATGTTTGCATGGGGTGTTCAGACCCCACATGAATTCGGTCAGCTTTCTCTTCAAAACAATCTGAAGACCAGCTCCAGTGATGGCATCAGCAGTGTTTTTTTCGTGAATAGAGGGCAAGATTCTGGCCTCTGTTGAAGTGACTCCCGTTGGCTTCGTTGGAGCCAGGAAGTCTATGAGGAGCAAGGTTCCTTTTTGCTCTCTGAAATACTGGCCTTAATAATGACCTTTGTGTCTTAGCCTTCAGGGACCCTCTGTACTTGTCTGTGAATCTTCAGGGAACTGGAACAGCACACCTCCAGCTTGCAGCATTGTCTCTTGTGGACCCCCTCCTGCCATCAAAGATGCCGTCATCGATGGAAGTAACTTCACTTTTGGAAACACAGTCTCCTACACGTGTAAGGAAGGGTATGTGGATTAGCACTACTGCAATAATACTTGGGACAAGTAAAACTRGTGCAGGCCACACAGACTTATCAGCAAAGCTGTGTGATTTGTTTCTTCACAAGTCCTTTATAACTGTACACTCATTAATTTTTACAGTTTCTCTTTGAACTTTCTGGAAATTAAAGGTGATGGATGATTTTTGTGGGCTAGGAGGTGAATGTGGGTCACAAACAGGTATTTCTTTAAGTAGCCAATTTCAAGCCAGCTGAATATACCCTGGAATAGGAGAGAGTGTAGCTGGATGTATGATAGAGCAGTACAATAGGAATCCCTTTACTTTGGAGTTAGGACAGAGTTAGTACTTCTGAGGTGAACTCAAGGCCGTGTTTGTAAGGAATTCTCCATTTCTCTTCACACCGTGTCAGGGGTGTTTGGTGTGTTATAAGGACTAACCTAATGGTTCTGGTGTGGTAAATTCTAGTTCCTTAAAAGTGTCACTTCTTGTTTATTGGATGCCTTGTTCATCTCTGATTTCTGTCTACTCAGGGTAGGTTTTGTATTGTTGTGAGCTTTACAGACTAAATTTCCTCAGAGAAACGATTTCATTCTGGTGACGTCTAGCATGAACGTACGGCTGGCTCTAATGCTGCAAGCACTTTTGCATGTGCTTGTCTTTACAGTTTCACAGCAGCCCCACTGAATTTCTTGAAGCTATTTTTCCCAAAAGGCAGAGCAGGTATGCAGAGCTTTGCAAAGTCAAACCCTGAATGGCTGGAGGATTTTGTCCTCCTCCTTAATGAAAAACCACCCACATGAATATGCCAGCATTTTTCTTATGAACTGGCTTTGCAGTATTATTAGAAATATAATTGAAACAAATCCTCCTCATTGTGTTTTCTTGACTGTATTAAGATTCAAAATGCTCCTTCTCTTGCCCGTGCAAGCATTTTGAATGGAGTAGAATAACAGCATTTAAAGAGCACCGCTGCTGCCTGTGTGACAATGAGTAGAGTGGATCTTATTAAGCATTGGAATGTACTAGGCTCTTTTTCTGCAGTCCAGTCATGATTCTCTGGAAACAAATCCTGAAAACAAGACAAAGCACTTTTACAGATGTTGCCATCAAAATCTGAGCAATCAGTTTCCAGCCCACAGCTAGAAAGAATTACTGGGAACTTTACAGTATGTTTTGTTTCTTTGCTTTCTCTGGRCGCACACTACAGAGAATGTAAAACAAAGCAAAACAAAGCCACAGATAACATGTTAAATGTTTAAACAGCTGGGATTTATGTGGGACAATTAGCAGCATGAAGTAATACCTGTCACTGCATCCAAGAGATAGGTTAGAGAAATACAACTATAGTAACCAAGACCATGTAGAAGAATTTAATTGTAAAAGATTTTTTTTCTATTGAGTATTAAAAGCATACGCTTTTACAGCAGTCTTAACAGTGAATTTTTAGGAAGAAGTTGTTTCAAAACTACCATTTGCATTGCCATCAACAGCATTTCTGGGTAACTAGCAAAGGATTTTCTCATTTTCTGCAACTGTGAAAATAAATTGATATGCCTGGAGCACGACCCCAGTGACCCATGCGGACTTTTCATCTTTTTCTTCTCCATTCAGATCTGCTAAAGAGGAAGAAATTCTGGGTGGGGTGATTTCTTTCAGGAGTAGATGAACTGTCAGAATTCATTACTGAGTTTGTTGTTGAAAAGTTAGTTTGTACCAAAATTCAAGTTCAGGAATTGTAATCAGATAGGCAGACAAGCTGCCTCTCTGTCCAGAGAGGAATAATATACACAAGGTGTTTTAAGATCTCCCTCACTGGGATCCCTTTTCCTTGGACAAGCAGAGCAGACTTTACAATTTGCCTCTTGAATTTGATAGTATGTCTTGTAAAGGATCCTACTCGTCTGTCTTCCAGGGTGCTAGCAAGCTTGATCTACGGGGACTTCAGGAAACAGTGGGTAGGGTTTGACGATGCTTGTCTTTTTGACTTCCTATGTGGTTTCCTTATCCACAGTTACACATTAGTTGGCCCTGCAACCATAGAGTGCTTAGCCAGCGGCGAGTGGAGCATGAGCCACCAGCAGTGCCTGGCAGTGTCCTGTGATGAACCACCCCATGTGGAAAATGCATCCCCAGAGAGTGGCCACCGCCTCTTTGGCGATATAGCTTATTACTTCTGCTCAGATGGCTACAGCCTGGCCGATAACTCTCAGCTTCTTTGCAATGCAGAAGGGAAGTGGGTGCCTCCAGAGGGCAGGGAGATGCCCCACTGCATAGCTGATTTCTGTGAAAAGCCATCCACCGTCTCCTACAGCATCCTGGAGTCCATTAGTAAAGCCAGGTTTGCAGCCGGCTCCATCGTGAGCTTCAAGTGCATGGAAGGCTTTGTTCTGAATACTTCAGCCAAGATCGAGTGCCTTCGAGGTGGCCAGTGGAATCCTTCTCCTTTGAGTATCCAGTGCATCCCGGTTCGCTGCGGAGAGCCTCCCCACATTAGCAATGGCTATGCTAGTGGGACCAACTACAGCTTCGGAGCAGTGGTGGCTTACAGCTGCAACAAGGGGTTCTACATCAAAGGGGAGAAGAAGCGGACCTGTGAGGCCACTGGCAACTGGAGTGGCAGTTTGCCCACATGCCACCCAGTGTCCTGTGGAGAACCACCCCAGCTTGAGAATGGCTTTATTAAGGTACAGAATGAGTTTTCTCAGCTGCCTGATCCCATAACAAACTGGATGGGTCTTCAGAATTGCCACTGTTGTGTTTTCTTTTTTGCTTTCCTACTAAAATTGAGGAAGGATGTGACTGGAATAAATAAGCAAAGGAAAATGGGGTGTATTTGTAGCAGAATCAAGTGTCTTGATGTGATTCAAAAATACGAGCAGTTTGATGGGATCTCCTCTCTTCAAGTGGGCTTTCAGTTAGGAGACTCAAGAGGTGTCCTATGACAACCAACTGATTTCCTTAATGTGTCACTCTTCATTTGTTCAGTCCATGGGTAGCTTCCCATTGCCATTTGGAGACATGTGAAGTACTGTTATCTGTTCGCAAGCCATGCTCTTTTCACTGCTGCAAAAAAGAATCTGATTTGAAATAGGTGAATCATTTGGGGATAATTTCTTTCCTTTGGATGTAAGGACACTTCTTTATTGAAGTCAAAACTTGTTCTTTCCCTGTCAAATTAAGTCACAGTACACCTGAAGGTAAAGATCTCCTTGTGGCAGCCAAAAGCTAAATAACTACTTAATGTGTTGTGTTTTGTTGCACAAGGGTACTGTTGTGGTAAGGAAGATCCAAGTACACTATCACAAAGATTTAGCTTTGATTTTTTTTTTAAGTATTTTTCTTCTGAACTTCTAGTGAGCAGGGTCTCTACCTTTGCTAAAAATGGAAGTGTTTTTGCATCCCAGTTCCTATGTCAGCTTCCAGCGTTAATAGCAACAACTTGTGTTGAGATTCTCACACAAATACATCCTCTAATTGTTGTATATCACTCTGTGTTATCTTCCCTAGGCAGGATCGTTCCTCCAGGTATTCCAGTTAGAGAAACTTTTTTAATACCACAATCTCAGCTCAGCCTGCAATGTCTGCAGGTTCCTCAGCTACCTGCTCAAGATCCTGAAACTACACATATGGCACTTGTAAAAGTCTCCTAGCAGTAGTACACCTGAAGCCTGTAAGCTAACCAGTATACCTATAAGCTAAAGAGTCATAAAAGCAATAAGTCATTTCCTGTCAGCTTCTCCTGGCCCATTTCTTTTCTGTCTTCCTATTCTTTTGGCCTCAATGCTGAAGAAGAAGAAATAGAGAGGAAATATTTTCTAGCTCTTACCTTTTAAACCTTGCATTTTCTGTTTTCTTTTGGTGGTGCCCTCAGTTTTTCTAACAGCAGAGTAATCATTTGAGACAAGATTTGCTGTGTCACTTCCAGTTATGTATATTTGGTTCTTTGAAGACGGTCATTGCTGCCTGGCAGCTAGAAATTAGACCAAGAACACACAAGTAATAAAATCAACCTCTCACTACCCCAGTAATGAATCTTCATTTCAGACACATCCCTGTCTTGTCTGTTTTGCAGGAAACAACTGGACGCTTCTTTGAGAATCAGGCAAGTTATCAATGTGAGCCTGGCTACCGGCTGGTTGGGAGCTCAGTATTTATCTGCCAAGCCAATCGGCAATGGTACAGTGAATCAATTCCTCAGTGTGTTCCCCTCAGCTGTGGAAAACCTCCACCCATCCTGCATGGTTACACTAAAGGAGAAAGCTTTGATATGGGCTCTAAAGTTGAATTTTTCTGTGATGAAGGCTATGAATTGATTGGAGATGTCTCATGGACATGTCAGAAGTCTGGGAAATGGAGCAAAAAGCAAAGCCCAAAGTGTGTGCCAACAAAATGTCCAGAACCACCTTTGGCAGAAAACCAGCTGGTGTTGAAGGAAGTGGCTTACCAAGTTGGTGTAGTGCAGTTCTCCTGCAAGGAGGGTTATGTTTTGCATGGCTCCTCTGTGCTGAAATGCTTGCCTTCCCAACAGTGGAATGATTCCTTTCCTTTCTGCAAGGTTGTACAGTGTCATGCACCTCCATATATCCCCTTTGGTGACCCTTTGACTTCATCCCTTCATTTTGGTAGCACAGTAAGGTACATCTGTGTGGATGGGTTTTTACTGAAGGGTGAGTCCACAATCAGATGCCAAGCTGATGGGTTGTGGAGTTTGCCTTTGCCAGAATGTATTCCTGTGGAGTGCCCTCAACCAGAAGAAATTCAGAATGGCATTGTTGATGTGCAGGGCCTCACCTTCCTTAGCACAGCTCTCTATACATGTAAGCCAGGGTTTGAACTGATGGGGAACACTACCATCCTCTGTGGAGAAGATGGACAGTGGCTTGGAGGAAGGCCAGTTTGCAAACCTATTGAATGCCCAAGACCTAAGAAGATTCTCAATGGCAAGTACTCGTACACAAACTTCCACTATGGGCAGACTGTAAGGTATTCCTGTGACAGAGGTTTCCAGCTCCAAGGGGAGGAAACTTTAAGTTGCTTAGAAACAGGACAGTGGAATACAGAGGTTCCTTCCTGCAAAGCCATAAATTGCCAGCCCCCTCAGCCCATTGAGAATGGCTTTGTGGAAGGTGCAGATTACAGCTATGGGGCCATGGTTATTTACAGCTGTGTACCAGGCTTCCAGCTTTCTGGCCTTGCCATGCAGACCTGTGAAGAATCAGGCTGGTCTAGCTCCGCTCCAACCTGCCTCCCTACAGACTGTGGTCTGCCTCCTCACATTGACTTTGGAGAGTACATGCAGGTGAGACATGAGGAAAGACATTCAGACCAGGAGAGGGTTACAGAGAGTCCCTCTCTTTCCCACGTATTACTGTCTGACAACTTGAAAGATTTCAAAAGTTCTTTGAAGGGTAACAGTGCAATGCAACTGACCAGTTTCTTATTTGGGACTACCATTTTATACACGTGTTACTCTGGTTATGAGCTGTTGGGAAATGCTATTCTAGCTTGCCAGGAAGATGGGGCCTGGAATGGCACTGCCCCTGCCTGTGTTTCTATAGAGTGTACCCTGTTGTCACCTCCAGAGAACGGCTTTTTGCATTTTACTGAGAACACACTCGGTAGTGTAGTGCAGTACTCCTGTAAGCCAGGGTTCACACTTGTTGGCTCCGACACACGGTTGTGTTTGCCAAATCGGCAGTGGAGTAACACTGCTCCCTACTGCAAGATGATAATGTGCAGCTCCCCCACTCAACTCATGAATGGAAACATTAAAGGGGAAAACTACACGTATGGGAGTGTTATCTACTATGAGTGTGATCCTGGATATCAGTTAAATGGCCCCACGCAGAGGACATGCCAGGAGAACCAGAAATGGGATGGCAGCGAACCGATTTGCATTCCTGTTTCCTGCAGCCCACCACCAGTTTTAGAGAATGGTCAAGTGACTGGAGAGGAATACACATTTCAGAGACGTATGGAGTACAGCTGCAAAGAAGGTTTCCTGTTAGATGGGGACAAGAGTAGAGTCTGCCTTGCGAATGGAAGCTGGAGTGGGATCACTCCAGTTTGCAAAGCTGTGACCTGCCCTGTGCCACTGCCTCTCCTTAATGGGAAAATCAGTGGCTCAGATTTTGGTTTTAAGAAGAAAGTGCAGTATCACTGCAATGAAGGCTATAGCCTGCAAGGAGTGCCTACACTTACCTGCCAGAATGACGGTACTTGGGATTCAGAAGCTCCACATTGTGATCCAGTGATTTGTGGACCTCCTGAAGACATCTCCCATGGCTTTCTGAATGGTTCAGGCTTTACCTATGGAGAATTTGCCCAGTACGAGTGCTTCCCTGGTTTTGAGCTCCATGGTAATCCACTACGGCAGTGTTTGTCCAATGGTTCATGGAGTGGAAGCCTTCCGTCTTGCCACCCCTGTGAGTGCCCTGTGCCATACATTCAGAATGGGGTCATTCTTGGTAAAGATTTCAGCTGTGGTAAAACTGCCAAGTTTCAGTGCCTGGAGGGCTTAAAACTACTAGGGCCCTCTGAAATCCACTGTGAGGCTGCAGGCAAGTGGAGTTCTGGATTTCCTCGCTGTGGACAGATATCCTGTGGCTCCCCACCTGTGATCCCCAACACATTTATCAACGGGAGCAGCTCTGCAGATGAGAACACCATCATCTATAACTGCWTGACAGGTTTTGTCATGCGTGGGAGTCCAGAGCTGACTTGTGCTGAGACAGGTGTCTGGAAGAAGCCATACCCAAGCTGTGAGCTGCTAAGCTGTGGTCCTCCGCCTTCTGTCCCAAATGCAGAAGTTATTGGGAATACTCACACCTATGGGAGCAAGATCCAGTACAGGTAAGGTTGCTGCCATTCCTTTTCCATAAAATCTGTTAAGCAATGAAAGTCTAAGCACCCTCAATTAGTACAAGATTTTAAGACCTGGAAGAAGAGCTAAGCCTTATTACATGCCCAGATTGACAAATCCCATCCAGCCATGCATAAACAGAATAGGATTGGGAAATTTGCTGTTAGAACTCTAGCAAGATATTTTGGCACCTGGGGCTGCACTCCTCCCCCGCATTAAGTTTCCCATTCCTTTTTGTTTGCCTCCTCCTCTTCTTTGAAACATTTCTCTGGATGTTCAGCTCTTCTTAGCAAATGGCAGCAACAGTGAGCACGGTATCCCTGTTTGGTATTCCATTTACCTCTTCTTACTGCTTCAGCTGTTTATTATAATAAAGAAATGTTGATCCTTCTTTTGACCCATTTTCTGCACTGCCACACTACAATGTCAGCAACTGTGGTTGATACGCTGTTACTCCTTTCTCAGAGACAAGAGAGGAGTTGGTATTAGTTCCCTGGAATGTACATGCTGCAGATCCTTTCCCTAAGGAGAGAAATTCCCTTGGCAGAAGGGAAATTTGTCAGTAAAAGCCATTCATAGTCATAGACAGAAATGGGAGATGGCACATGGAGGAATTTAATGGAATCAGTCATTTGCCTGCATCTCAACAAGGAGGAGCGGGGGTGACTGTACAAGCGGGGGTACAAGTGAACCCACTGATGGCCAGATTCTGCAGCCCACTTGGGCTGCACTTCATGATGCATTGTGTGGAACAAAGCAAATCAGCCTTAATCTTCAATGCAAACAACTCCCAACCTGCCTGAAGCTTTTGTTCATGAAAGAACAGGAAAATGTCTTTGGAATTGCTCATGGTTACAAATGGAGCTTCAAAGCTGGGAATCAAGAAGCTGTAAGAGCACTTGGTCCTCACATACTCTTTCTCTAACTGAAAACMCTCCTCGCAAAGAGAAGGGCAGTGCAGAAACCTCACTAATACTGGAATTCTCCTAAGGCAGTCAGGATCTTCCAAGTGATAAAGCCACCAGCTCACTTTCCAACCTAGTGCCACAGCAGCATGAAGCAGCTGGAGATGAGGTCTAAAACTTCCAGCTCTTGCCATAGAGTAAACTCAGCCATGCTTCTTACAAGGCTACCTTGAAATAATAGAGAGATCTCTAAGTGTGCTTATAGAAAACTATGCTGGAAAATGACTGCCTGATTTGTAACTTGTAGACTAGCTTGTCTCCAGATGTATGCCTGTGCATGTTCATGTTATGTTGCAGATGCCTGGAAGGTTACACAATGGTGACAGAGGTGGATATATGCACTTGTCAGGAAGATGGAAAGTGGTCTCCTCAAAATATTTCCTGTTGCCCCAGAAAGTGTCCACTCCCAGCAAATATCACGCATGTAATTGTACTTGGGGACAACTTCACTGTGAACACTAACGTCATTCTGTCATGTGTAGAAGGCTATACTCTGGTGGGAGCAAGCACATCGACATGCAAGGTATGGTGTTATCTGCACAGTTTATTTTGCAAAGAGTCTTCCCCACGCTCTGATCTGCAGTTAGCTCTTGGCCCTTAATTGCCCTCAACATACTAAAAATGTAAAGCATGTCCTGCAAAATATATGTATACTTGTTCCTCAGTAAGAATGATTATTAGTTTTCCATGTACAGATTTCAGAACTAGAAACTGATGATTTCTTCTTCCGTTTAAAAATAATGGTGTCCTATAGAAAAGCATTCCTTTTAACACTKTTCCACTTAATTTCAAAGGAACATTTCAGAGAATAAATCATATCTCAGATTTTCAGAAATTATGTCTGAGATTTTTAATATATCTTTAGGATCATGTGCACTGCTTTTTCTTTTCTCCAGAATAACAGGTAACACACATTTTATTCCACTGAGCAAACTGTAGAAACTTCAACTCCCCGTATATTAAAAAAAAATGATTTTATCAGTTCTGCCAGTAACCTCTTCATACCTCTTAAGATGCAAGCTTGTATCTGTTCCTTAAGCTTGCAAACAAACTTTGAAGTCATATGAGTAAAGCTAAGCATGTATGATTTTACAAGATCAGCACTTAATATAGAAAGCATCTCTCCTTATTTTGCTGTTTCACAGATCTGTGGAAACAGGAGTAGCTGTTTTTTGCTTTGCTGCTACTCACAGGTCAATACAGAGTGCAAAAAAATTAATTCTACTCCCATATTTTCGCTGATTCCCTCTCCACATGACAGACTTTTCTTGCAGTTCCGGGAGGGCAGCTGAAGAATTTTGCTGTATTACTAGAAATGCACCCAGGACTGAAGTGCAGAGCATGGCGCATCTGGCAGCTGTAGTCTTGGTTCTTTCCCTGCTGCAGTGTGTTCACAGCACTGGTCGTGTGAACCTTCTGCAAGTGTAGAAGGTCGTGTGACTTTCTACAAGTGACCATGCTTTTCCAAGCTTCCATTTCCCCATTTGCATTTTATTCCTTCTGTCTTATACATCAAGGCAGGACATTCCTGCTGCAGCTGAGTCCCAGTCTAGGTTGTCTTAAAGTGTTGCTTGAATTACTGTTACTAGAGTTTGCACAAACAGTGTTACAGTAAGCCCATCTCAACAGCCATTGGATGCTTCTACCATAACTTTCCTTACTTTTTCATTTCAGTGTGAATTTCTGATATAAAATGATGCATTCCTGCTTTTTTTTAATCATATCTCTTTTCTAGGACAGTGGCATTTGGGTGCCACTATTTTCTGATGACATCTGTGTTCCTGTGTCCTGTGGGACCCCAGAAGCTCCAGAGCATGGATTTGTGGTTGGCACTAAACACAGTTATGAAGATGTGATTCTTTATAAATGTGATTCTGGCTATGAATTGCAAGTAAGAAAGCTGAATCCCCATCACACTGAGCYTTTCATTGTCATTTTTGGTTCTGATGTGGTGACTGTGAGAATGTGTTTGCCTGCTCCAATGGTGGTATCTTCCCCTAGCTGAAACTGACATTGGATATTTGCTTTTGTTGTTGTTGCTGTCTACAGAATGCTACAGGCATATCTGGGATCTTTCTCAAATGACTTAAAGTGTAATTGAGGCAAATATAAGCATCCTGGCCAAGGATACATATTCAAAGATACCTTTCAGTGTTTGGGGATTTTTAAAGTTCATGCTGTTTCAACCCTCTGAAAATACAACTTTTCTGTTACATCAGTGACCGTTGTTATGTGATTGCAAATATGAACCATTGAAGGGTTAATTTCTCACCTGTTGCTCTCCTTAATTCCTAAGACCTCCCGCCTCAGTTTGGCTGCTTTCCTCCTTCAGCTTCATAATATCCCAAGGACTGTGTTTGCTGCTTTGTGCCTGTCAGACTCAAAATTCCTGATAAACTCTGCTGCCCTCAGTTCTGTGATATTGCTAGGAGGTATGGAAGTGATATCTCTTGTTTTAATAAGGCAAAGACACTGCAGCTTGCTCAACGGCAGCTTTATTCCCTGCTAGAGATGAAAACAGAGCTTTCTCCATCCATTGCTTTAGTATCACCACTGGGCGATTAGCACCGTCTGAGCCCTTGAGGTGCCACTGTGGCTGGTTATGGGGGCCCGTGCTAGCCTCAGGTGTACTGTCACAAGCTGCGGAGAATTGAGAAGGGAAAAATTGTTGCCTCCCTTGTCGCCAGTGTGGCCTCCCTCATCCCCAGGTGATGGCAGAATAGTGACCCTGTCCAAAGGCGYGAGTTATTAGCAAGGTATCTCCAGGTCAGGGGCTGTCCTTTAGCACCGTGTTTTACGAGCGCATAGCAGCACGCACGATMGCTTTCCTTGGGGCTGTGGTGGCATCCGTAGTAAGTAAGAATTTCATGCACATGAATTCATCTGGCCGGGAGTGGAACCAGCTGAGCACTGAGCATCTCTCTGTCGGTTCTGCAGCGGGGCAGTCCCATGGAGTATAGCCAAAAACATGGGCATTCCTCCTGACAAACTAGGAAATATACCCATAGGCCACAAGACAGAAAGCAGGGGAGAAGGAGACAGRGAGAAAAAAGTGAGTTGGAGCATTTCTGTAATACAGGAAGCACATTTTATGCTAGCAGCTAGATCTGACAGCATCTGGAATTAAAAATAGAAGAGTTGCTTCCTCTACCAGAGAGAAGAGACCATTGTCAAATTCAAATATAAAAATCAGGAGAGTTTAGAGAATGCTCAGCTAATAATAAAGTTAATTTGTAATAYGTATGTTACATATATAATATCGCTGGGGAATGTTGGGATGGCTTGGTAATTAGAGGGGGAGAATTGCTGTTTAGTGTAGATTTTGGTGGTAATAAGCATGTGCATTCTTATATGAAAAAGTCCTGCCAAGTTTTGTATTCCAGCTTCGCCACCTAGTGTCAACCTTGCCTCCCTGCGTTTTTTTTTTTTCCTGTGGAAAGCACAGTCCGCTGGGTGTAGTGCCGTATGTACACTCTCATTTCAAATAGCTGCCCTTTGCAATGAAAGCACAGTACTTTAAGCAATAAATTCAGCTGTTTTTCTCCATGTCCTGGAATGAAATAAGAAATTAATTGTGGGATATTAGACTGGCTATAAAATGAGTACATAAGAAAGAAATGAAACAGTTTAGCAAATTCAAACAATGAGCATTTGGGGTATGATGAAAATTAGTACAGTATGTTTACAAAGCATAGGCAGTACTGTTGTTGAAAAAAGAATGCTATTTTCATTAAGTGAGTACTGGAAGGAGAAAATTTATCATCATAACACATTCCTGGAAACAAGAATGGTGCAGCTGGCAAGAGAGATGATGTTCCATTCAGAAAGACAGGAGAGCTGCCTAACTGGCCCACAAACTTTGTCAACAATAGCCTGCAATCTGCAGTAAGGAGTTCTGCTGAAAGTCTCCTAGCAGGCTTGGCCTCTAGCATTTAACCCTCTCTTTGTGTAGGTTGCCTATGGGAGACAATGCACTGGCCTTGCTGAATCCTAGGGTTGATGAGAGAGAAGAGGTCACTAAATGAGGTTATTCTTTCAGCTTTTCCTTTTGTTTCGCAGGGTGATACAGAACGAACTTGCCAAGGAGACAAGCTCTGGAGTGGCACAGCACCAGTATGCAGAAGTAGGTTCCACCTGAGTTTGTTGTTTAGTAAATGTGGTCTAGGGTGGTTTTACTCAACAGAAAATGCTAATGCTTGCTTTGCTTGCTTTATAACTCAGGCTGTCTGCATGTAACTAAAATTTTCAGTAAATACCACTGATATATCCTGGAAGACTTGCAAAATTGCTTATGTATACAGGTGACAGTGGGAATCACTACACTTCCCTCCTCTGCTCCCCAGACCCCAAGAAAGCTCCCAAAGTGACTAGTGTTGTTGAATACATCCGTTTCTGAATCCTTTACTTCAAATATTAGAGAGGGCTGGTTGCACAATCAGGCCTTTGATGCATTCTTTCTGCTATTTAAGTTTTATGCGTCTTTAGATACTTTTTTAGAAAACATTAATGATGTGAAGAAATTTAAACTTYTTATGTTAACTTTACTTTTAAGTAAGATGAGAGCAGTATAGAACTTTCTCCAAAAACTTAAACATATAGAAAGCAGCAGTGACAACTAGGAAATCTGGTGTTCTTGCTCTAACAGATTACTATCCACCTTTGAAGGGTCATATCTGAAGTTTAATCAGTTCTGGCATTTAAGGTCATGTTTTCTGGGGCTGCTGAGGACCTCTGAACACCAGAGTTTCACAGGTGCTCAACATCCTGAAATTTAACCTTGTGGGCACGTTTAACTAGGGTTCTTCACTTTCATGAGATGTCTAAATCCTGAATGGCACTACTGAAATAGTAGTTGGCTACATAAATACTTAGGTGGTTTTCAGCTACTGAGTGGAAGTGGCAACACTGGAACCTCCCAAGGCTTCCTGCCAACACCACCACAACAGATTTCATCTTTCAGCAGTAATGGGAAGCATCAGGCATGATTACACTACAGTATCTTTGCTCTGCTTAGGTGCAGATACCTGGGAATGCCTGTAGAAACACCACGCTTTTCCTTTTTCACAGAGTAGAAACTGTGGAGGAGCTGGGAGTAGGACAGGCTGTTTGCATTATGTCTGACTGTATGTTATAGGGATATCGTGTGGGCCCCCGGAGGTGATAGAGAATGGATCCGTCCAGGGAGAGGAGTTCCTGTTTGGCAGCGAGGCTCTTTACAGCTGTGACCCTGGCTTCGAACTACAGGGACCCAGCCGGAGGATTTGCCACGTTGACAAAAAGTGGACCCCCTCCACCCCTTCATGCACAAGTAAGTAGTGAGCAGAGCAAAACGGTGGCAGTTTTCCAGGAGGACTGGGAAGCAAACTGTGAGAAAGCTTTTGCTGGCTTCCTCCTGGTTTTCCTGTCCAGCCAGAGGGCTGTAACAGGAGAAGCCGAGGGAAGAGCCGGCTGAGCAGTTCTCATTGGCAGTTCCTCTTTGATCTGAAGGGAGCTCCTTCTGGCGCTTTAAAATGGCACTAGAATGGAGCTGTGTCCAGGTCACTAGGGGAGGAACATGGCCTGTTGTCTTTGATTTGCTCTTTACTTTGCAATGCCAAGGCTAATATATCATGGCCGCTTTGTGCGTCTGGAGCTCAAGGTTCTGCTCCCTAGGATCTTATTTGGCTCTCTGCAGACCCCCGCCGCAGAAGGCAATTAGTTGCAGGAGCATGAGAATAAGGATTTATGACTTATTTCCTACAGTTTATAAATAAAATACCCAGATTTCATAGACTTTACCAATAAATTATCTCCCATCTTCCTGTGGTGATATCACATTCCTATCCCCTTGCATCCTTCTCTCTCAGAATTAACAAGTTTGTCTGGTCTCCATAGGAGGGGTGGGGCAGGGGACAAGATCTTTCTTAACTGCTGTCATTTCTCTTGAGACAACCTTCCACTGTACACAGAGCAAAGGAGCCTGCAAATGCAGCCTCTGGTCTGGTAAGAGGAAATACCCAGGATCACCCTGTGTTTGACTGAAGGCACCTCATAGCTTACCATACCATCAGACACACTTGAGCAGGTTCTCTCTCAGGTTCTGCAGCCTGAACGCCAAGAGAGAGGGGCACACAAGGCACTGCATAACCCTGCTCCATGCAATGTTTATACAGCTTCTTTCTTCTTCTCATCTTTCCATTGATTTCAGTGTGTGAAATGAGATGTCAAATCATATGTAGCAGACAGACACGGTGAGGCTTGTTATCTGTATAAAACCAAAAAGTTTTCTTCTCTTCTAGGAATAATTACTTGTGGGCTGCATCCTGCAGATAGACGCAGTGAGCCTTGTTATCTGTATAAAACCAAAAAGTGTTCTCTTCTTCTAGGAATTACTTGTGGGCCGCATCCCTCAGTAGAAAAAGCAGAGGCCATACCTACAGGAAGCACATATAGAAGTAATGTAACGTTTGTGTGCCGCTCTGGATACCACCTTGCTGGGCCCCAGAATATCACGTGTCTTGCCAATGGGAGCTGGAGTAAACCCTTGCCTTTGTGTGAAGGTAACTAACTGTTTGGTCTCATGGCCCTAGCACATTCTGATGTGGGATAAATAACAGGGCCCCCTTATGCATGCATACCGTATGATCCAGGAATCAAACTGCGTCTAGAAATAGTGCTGTAATGTACATTAATGGCTGAGATAATGCCTGAGAGATGCCTGAGATGATAGCTGAGATGATAACATGAAAGACAAAAYGTTTCACCGGGAGCAATTACCACAGCAGAAAAGGTCTTAAACAAGATTTTTCTTTAGGATCTTAATCTGCAGTTTTACAGTCCTAATGAGAGGTTAGGCTGCTTACTGTCTCAGAGAAGCAAACCCTTAACAGAGGATGATGTGCAGGGAGGATAAATGACTTTTCTTCCAACAGTCTTATAAAGTCAATTGTTAGGTTGATTTTTTTTCTGAATTTTTGGCCTCAAATCCAGCAGCAGGGTTATCTTGAAAATTGTCTCAATAGCTCAGCCTTTACCATTCCCCAAATGAACACACACTGTGAATGTATGATGTTTATCATTCTGGAAATAACTGCTTTGAAATGCTCCCTCAGTAGGTCCGGTTGCTCTTGCCACGAAACAGAATGAGTGCCAAGCAAGAGTTGTCTGTGTCTTACGGACTGAGCAGGGGTAGGTGGAAACAAGGCTGTTGTTAACAGAAAAACAGCATAAAATGTTGAGATCCGAAATATGAACTCAGTATTGTTGGATGACCTTTCAAAATGTAAAGCATACGGAAGCTTAATAAATTCCATTATACATTATACATTATAAACTTTTAWGTATGAGTCCCAACTATAAAAGGCAAACCCTGGGCTTTCTGTATGCTTCCCACCTTTCCTTTTCTCTCAGAAATGCACTAGCTCATATCTTGCCCATCAGATGTCCTTTAACATTGTTCTTGTCCCTGKTGCTCACACTCCTGGTCTCCCATGCTAGATTACAGACCCTGCAACCTGCATGCCTTCCTTAGTTGCCCCTGGTATTGTCACGTGAAGCTGGTATGTTGATTTCTCCGCACTCAGCTCCTCACACAGACTCAGAGGGGACTGGGATACTCTGACAGCTCCACCTGAGTAAAACAGGTAATTATCTTCCACTCAAGGAAGTTAGGTTCCTGTCACCAGAGCTGCAGAAACAGCATGAAGGCAGGCCAGTTGTGACCCTCCTTGTGAGGGAGACAGTCTTGGGTGATAGATGCAAATACACAAATGATCCCTTAAGGCAAGACCTGTTTCTCATAGAAAAGACCATCAGGTTCTGAGTGGGTGACCACAGAGTACATGGCTCACTGTGCACCTTGTAGTGAAGATGTGCACCTCACAGTGCTTTACAGCCAATCTAGCAGCACTCTGCAAAGTTGATTGTTATCATTGACATTGGAGAGAAGGTCTCAAGTACCTATCTATGCACCTAAGAAAAGTTACAGGCTAGCAGTTCTGAAACAAGCCATAGCTCARGAAGACCGTCTTAAACAAGGTTGGGCACAGCCCCTTCAGGAACAGGGTAGCTGTTCCTTAAAGTAGTCTCTTCCACCTGCCTGATAATCTTGCTTCAGTCCTTGGTAGCTTACTCTTCAGTCATCTAGCTGTTGTCCAGATCCCAGGGAAATCATGGAAAATGGGACAAAGAACAGAGGCTCTTCTGTGGTAGTGCTAAACCTGCTTGGGCTGACTGCCTGCTGGCTTCAGAAACAGAGCTGAAAGTCCTGAATGGAGCAATTAGTAATATAAGTGTCAGCATCTCATCACAACTCATCCTACATCTTTTCCAGTATTTCCAGTCTGGTGAAAAGGAGGGCACAAAGGACTGCAAGTTTCTGTGGTATCTCTCAGTGGTGGCAAGGAGCTGCTTATGTTCTGCCCCGTTAACTTTAGCAGGATGTCATAAACATGTCCTCTCCTCACCAACACTGCGAAATTCTACTGACCTGAAAAACAGGAGGCTGTGGCTTTTCTCCATCAGTGGGAGGAGCTCCTTCCCCAGCATGGCTACATTTCCCTCCCAGTGAACTGAATTCTCCCATAATACTCCTTATAATTTATTAATCTGTGGTTGATACTTTAAATGTATTGTGTGAATAAGTCAAGAATTGTTGGAATCTAGCCTAATGTCAAGCTGAATTAATGATAATGAGAGCTCTTCCTTTGCAGAGACCAGGTGCAAAGTTCCAGTTTCCTTGCTGAACGGGAAGGTGATCTATGAAAACAATACAGTTGGCAGTACTATAGAGTATTTCTGCAAGAGGGGATACAGCTTGGAAGGGGAACCTGCGGCAGAGTGCACAAAGGATGGAAGATGGAGTAATCCCTTCCCTCTCTGTAAACGTGTGTGTTTGCTTTATAACAAAAAGTGCTCAATTTGTAAGCATTAAAGGCTCTTCATTTAAAGGGTAGTAATTAGGAGCAACTTCTGCAGATCTTTGTGGTGATGGACTACAATTTTCTTTTGCAGTGGCCAAGAGCAGAATTTGTTACTTGTAGCTGAAAAGATTGGTTTGGCCTTCATTGGGAGATCACCTCTTGGGGCACATCCCATGTTTTTAGGGGAATAAAGGAAGCAGTTACTGAGCCATTTTAAAGCAGTAACTTGTCTGGAGTATATTTTTGTGGTAGTGAAGAAATGAACTGTGCTCTGCATTGATCCCTTTAGTTGGAAAATTGGCTTATATTGGAGTCAAATGCAGTCACACAGTTGATATAGGAGGAGAGGGTTTGTTCAGCCTTGTGAAYAGAAAGTGAAGGGGAAACCTTACTGCTTTCTACAACTAATTGCTGGAAGGGTGTAAAGGAAACTTCAAAGTGCTCAGTGGTGGAATGAGAGACAGTGGACACAAATTGCAACACAGAAAATTCCAAGTAAATATTGGAAGAAACTTTTCACCATGGCAGCAAACATTGGAACAGAGGCCCAGAGAGGACGTGTAGTCAAAGCTCAACTGGACAAAACCCTGACAAAGTTGGCCCTGCCTTGAGAAGGAGATTGTCTAAATGACTTCATAAATTATTCTATGAAATAGCACCTTACGCACACATGCGCTGCACACACACACATACAGTAGCCTTCCTTGTTGCCATATCTGCCTGTAACTAATCTTAATGTCTAGTCTCAGGATAGCAGTTGAGACATTTAATTGTTGCATAACAAAGGAAGTGTACGGTTTTAATTTTAGGAAATTGGCATCAATCTCTACTGTACTGAGTTCAACCTTTCTCACATTTATTATGACAGATAGCAGACTATTCAGGAAAGGCTCAGCAAGCCTACAATCAGTAATAACTAAGACTATCAAAAAATTCTAAATTCTAATAAATATTACTTTGGGTTTCTGTACAAATACAAAGATTTTCTGCTGCTTTATATTGATCCAGGCTCTCTAGACAGCTAAATATAATAGTTCTGAATCATTTTACTGTGAGGTAAAGGGGCAGCCCAAGGGAGAGTGTTTTGATAGTGTCGTGTAAGACATTCTCCATCTGAATCCTCAATACCTCTTCCACTGGTGTCTGTACAGTGTGGTAGCAAGTCATGCAACAGCAGAGAATCAAGTCTTTTTTCATTTCTTTATAAATGCAAATCTCATAACTTGACATGAAATTACAAACAGGACTTGTGAGCAGATTGCTCTTTATATGAGCTGATTTTGAAGCTTGGAGTTATTCTTCTAAAGTACTCTCTTTCTCTCTCTCTCTCCTTCTTTCCTTTTCTTCTTCCGTTTCTTTGAACAGCAAACCCTTGTCCTGTGCCTTTCATAATCCCAGAAAATGCCCTGCTCTCTGAAATGGATTTTTATGTTGGGCAGAACGTATCCATCCGGTGCAGGGAAGGCTACCAGCTGAAAGGACAGTCTGTGATCACCTGCAATGCTGATGAAACTTGGACTCCAACAACAGCCAAGTGTGAAAGTAAGTACAGGAGCTGCTTGGTCCTTTCTAGAGGTTTCGTAACAACAGCTATACCAGAGCATGACAGCACAGATGTGTAAGCAGAACTCCCCATCTAAATGCAGTTATTCTGGATGAAGAGAATTTTCATCTGCAGTTGTCATTTGGAAAGGTGTGTCCCTCCGCTGACAGACAAGCTTCTGAAGGTGTAAATCTGTGTCTTTGCTGGAGACCGTGGCACAAAAAGGTGACCTAGGAAGCTCTACGAAGGAGATGTTAATTCTTGAGAAGGATGCAGGGATGTGTGGGCTGATGTCCTGAGAGCACTCCTGCCCTACTATCATTTTCTTTTCAATTTAACTTTTGTAAGAGCTGCTGTGGGACTGGTTGTTGAATATCCTAAATATCCTGCCCATTACTGCTGTGAGACTATAGGTGAATCATGGGTTGTAGGGAGAGGTAATATCTTTTGTTGTATCAGCTGACTCTGATACAAGGCATGACACCCTTTTTTAGGCATGTCAGAAAGCTGTTTGGCTTCTTCTAGCAGTATTGGCTAGGACATCACCTGACCCTACAGACCTGGCCTCATGTATCGCTGACCATCTGAAAGTTTGTGCTATATGCGTGATAGATGCAATCATTGTTACATTACCTAAAATTGCTGCTACTAACCATCCCCCTGCTCACGAGTACTCATATGGGTGAAAGTAAAGGTTCACCCTCTGATTGTTTTGCATCTGCACCATGAAGAAGCCCTGCTTACTACTCTCCCATAAGTGAGGTGTCTCAGCCCTTCTTCAGTCCTTCATGCAAAGCACTGTGTCCGTGATTTAAAATAGTATTACGCAGGCATTGCAGCTGACCAAGCTTCTGGGTGATRTGTTTTCTTAGAGATATCTTGCGGGCCCCCAGCTCACACTGAAAATGCTCTGATCCGTGGTAGCTTCTATCAATATGGAGACATGGTTACCTACTCATGCTACAGTGGGTATATGCTGGAAGGGCCCCTGCGGAGCATTTGCTTAGAAAATGGAACATGGACAACACCACCTACCTGCAAAGGTATGAGTATTTTCTGTTAACAAGCACATTTCTGATGTTGCGATAAGCACAGAGATATGATCCTAGCAAAATTCTCGTATTTTTCAGTGCAGCCATGATTTCATCCAGGGCATTTTAAGTGCAGGATATTGCTTTATTTCCAAGTGATAAAAACCTTCCACAAGTCTTATCTCTATTCCTGGCTAATGCTATAGCTTCTTTTGCAGCAGTAATGTATCTCACACTCTAAAATCCTCTCTCCCAAATTTCTTTGAGAAAGAGAGGGAACAAATTATCATGCTAGTAGGTTGAGCTGTTTCAGAGAGGGACTGACAGTCAGTAACTGTTCTTCAAGAGTCATAACGTATCTATCTTTTCCCAGCTGAAGATCAAACACTGCAGAAAACAAAAGTGGGAGATTAGATTGAGTAGAGCTTGACAGCCCCAAAAACTCTTCCACAATAAAATACTTAAGGATAGGTTGATACAGCTCACTGAAATAATGCAGACTAAGAGCTTAGCAAAATTCATGATTTCAACAAAATAGAAAAGGCAAAGTATGCCCTTTTATACCATTGGCATACCAGAAGGAAATGGCTACTGTTTAGTTTGCTGAGCTTTAAAAATACRTGCTTGTTTAAATTACAAAATTAGTTCCCCCACATACAACACTCAGATAATCAGTTTGATACAGGAAGTAGGAGAGGGCCACACAAAACACACAGGTGGTAATGAACTAAACAGTTAAAAAAAGMTACAAGTAAAAGCAACTTTAAGCACTAACTTAAAACCAAAAGTGATGCATAGCAAAGGAATTTCAAAGCATTGACTGATGGAAGAGACCTTGCCATCTGCCATTTCCACATTAGGAGCTTGACTGGCCCTGCAGCTCTCAGCTAGCCATACAGCAGGGTAACTTCACTGCTCGCTGGCATCCTGAAGTCTGTCTCAGGTGGTATAATGCCTACCATACAGTAAAGTGTGCATTAGCTGTATTATTTAGAAATGAGGGTACTGAAAGCAAAAACTTTAGTGAATATCACTGGCCAGTCACAAGCAGTCTCTTCTCAAAGCTTGTGAGCTCCCTTAGAAGAGAAAGGGTGCAAAACACTGATCTGGGAACATCACAGTCATGATTGAAGTTGTCAGGTCTACCCMTCTTTCCACAAATGTCTCAGCTCACCATGTCTAAAATAAAAGCAATAATACTCTCTCCCTCATTTCCCTTTCTCTGTTCAGTTTGAAAGCCCCTTGGAAACAGAGGTTTCTATATAGTGCTTTGCCTAACTAATTAGGATTCCTATGTAAATTCTTTCATATGAATTCTGCCACAAACACATTGTCAGTTTGTTAACCTAGACAAGTTAAATTGTCCTACTGAGCAAAAACTGTTTGAAGTAGGCTGTCTGTTAATTCCAGGCATGATATTTATATTGCCTGGCCTAGAAGTCACAGATTAGTAAATTATTTTGAGAAGATCCATAGCCAAAGAAATGCACTTGCAACTCCTGAACATTTCAAGAATAGAGAAGCTGCAATCAAAAAAACATGTTTTTTTCCTGGTGATGTGACCTTGACTTGGCATTGCAATCATGAATCAGCTAGTCCAGCAGCCAAATAGAGAAGATTCATAATAAAGGCATATGAGTTATTTCAGATGCCAAGAGGTATGCAGAAGTCCTGTTGAAGACATACAATCCCAAGCCACTGAGCCCTTTCTGGAAAGTTTGCTTAGTATCTCATTGTTGCTTTCTAAACTGTGATGGCTACAAGATTCAACAGATTTCTGCACAGTACATACTCTAAGATAAGCTTGATATTCATTAGGAAAGTTATTTGGATATTATCTGTTTAGATTTAATGCTTTGGATTGCACTATCATCCAGAGTAATAAGCTGTCTTTTTAATATCACYAAGTTTTCGTATTTGTTATTTATACAGAACCGTATGCTAATGTCTGTAGTTTTCTTTTAAGGCAGGTTATTGCCACAGGTTGATGACAACCTGGCAGGGCTGATCTGCAAAGAGCTGTGAAACACACATCGCATTTCCAACATCACTGAATCTGCTGGAACTRTGCAGAGGATTAAGTATTAGGGTTAACAATTTCCAAAAACAGAGGAAGTGATGAGGTAGACAGATGAATGGGGAACAGGACAAAAAAGCAAAGTGGAAAAACCTGCCTTTTGCTATATTAAGGCAGGGGAATAACAATTACCCCCCCTTTCCACCTGAAAGGGGAAGCTAAAAGGGACCAAAGAGGTTTCAGAGAGGACAGACGTGTGTTTTCATGACACACTTCAAAATAATCTTTCAGAACTGCTTTATAATTCATGGGAGAGATTTGCCTGACAAAAGGCCTACCRGACCCAAGCCTTTATGGTCTACATCAGAAGCGACATGAAAGCGTTTTTTGTAATGATTCATGCAGCATTTCTTGTTTTTAGCACTATGAGTTGATTATTAATGTGTTCTAAGCCTTCATGAAATGTTCTGGCCCAGTTAAACAGGTTAGTGAATGTAAATATTATAATTTAAAAGCAGACTTTGTTCGTTTCTTTGGAAGAGCTCTAACCAAAGCTGCACTTGTCTGAATCATTAATAGTTAAAAGATTGCAGGCCRGGTCCTGATCTAAGTTTCAGGGGTGAGAAGGGTTACCCTGGTTCTGCAGATGATAAACACCTGTGGGACTCTGCAATCTGTGCAGATTCACCCAGCTTGTCTAACTCCACTTCAGTCTTTCCTCTCTAAATTCTGTGCCATGTATTTGCCCCCTGCCTGCAATCCCTCTCAGATTGAGAATGATCTTCTGGTATGGAGGTGCAAGGCAAGAAGTTCATACCTGGTCAGCAAAAGAGAATATTTTGAGGGACCAGCTCTGAGACATGGGGAAAATTGTTCACATTGTACCACATGAAAGCTTTTTGGCAAAGCTGAGCACAGTGTTTTTTTTTTTTTTTTTTYCTTCCTTACCGGTGTTACTGTTACACCAGTTTAACTTTTGTGTCCTGTGGAGATAATTATCAAGCATGAATTTACAAGGAGATCTCAACTGATTTAACATTGATAGCTGGAATATGAGATCTGCTACAGAACTGCAGTTGCAATTAATGGTTCCCCATCTGTCCCCAGTAGATCAGGACTGCATCTGCCCTGCTTGTTTTCATGCCAGCACAGCAGGAGAATGAGATTCCGGTTTACCTCCCCGCTGTAAGCCTGTCTCTAGTCTTGTTTGCTGAATGAATAATAAYCCCCATAGCTACAGACCCAGAGTCTCTCTTTTCCAAAACCTTCCTAAATCAGGGTATAACAAGTGTACAACTAGCRCTTATACTGTTTTACTCATTTAGAGTTTCACAACTAGGGCCTGGGTACAAACCCAGGAAAAGATCTCTGCCTGAGATCCTGAGCTGTTGAGGATGGTTGGAGTYGCATCCCAAATGACCTCTAAAACTCCCAAAACATCTGTTTCTCCACTGACAGAACCAGATGGAACAGGCTTCAGAGACTCTTTTTTTGGGGCTGTGGATTCAACCTCGGATACTATTTATATGTCAGCCTTATCCCCGCCATCCTGTTTTAAGTTCACAGAATTTGAGTGGTGTGGAATACACAAAGCTTTAAATGTTCTTGTATTGAACTTCCATAATGTTTCATAGCACAGAGAAAATCTAGTCCGCACATTATTCTGCTTTAGTGGGCACAGAGAGACAAGCTGTCTTATGTTATCGTAGACATCTCTTTCACAAAACTGTGCAAAGTATCTGTTAAAATATTGCAACTTCTGTGATCTTCTCTTCCTAAATTCAATGTAAATTGACATTTGATGTAAGGACTCTGAGACTGAAAAAAAAAGGCAAAAGTTTTGGTCTTACTTCAAGTGACTCCAAGCTGTAGCTTGCACCTGCACATGGCTTAGCTGCAATTGTAACTCAGGTTTGGCGCTGTCAGTGGAAAATTTGCATTCCTTCCAACAGGGATCTCAGGTCTGAGCAGTGTTTCAATATGCTAAATGACTGTTTGTATTTAATACTAAAACTGAACAAGATTTGAAACACTTTAAAAGTCTAAATTCATATTTTGCTCCTTTAATAAGTAATTAAAAATAGGATGCTATTAACAGTTCACTCTGGGTTCCCTGAGGTTACTCTGTATTTATAACTACCATTAATTAGAACTTAGTCAGATTACTTATCTGTTCTGTAGTATCATCTAGAAGCCACAGTTTTGGCTGTGTTGATCTTGTGTATGTAGTGCACACACCAGTATGACATGGTTCATGCTTGCTCCAGTGATATTTAAATCTAACATGTTTGTAGTTAACTTGATGCTTATTTTGTAAAGTATGCCTGTTTTCCCTGGATTTATTACTGAGATACAGTGCAACGCAGAGGAGTGATGATAAAGTCCAAAGTCTGCCTCAAGTCACTGTGCCACCACTGCACCCTTGCAGAGCACAGCTTATTACTCTGGATGATAGTGCAATAAAAAATSTATTTGCAACTGCAGTGTCTTATCAGATTTTATTGACAAACTCTGTATTATACTAGACAGCACTGTCTTTGTGTTTCCTACCAAGGTTAGAAGACAGATTGACTTTATTTTGGATTTAACTTACAATTATAAAATAGGAAATGGTTTTTATTTTGWTTTACAAAACTGAGTGGAAAAAAACAGGTAAAGCACAGTATCAGCCTTGAAACCTTGTCTAGATAATTTACCAGGCTATGCTAAAAGCTTCTAATGTTTCATTCTTCCAGTGCTATAGAGACAATTCCTGGTTATCTTAATCGTTTGCTGTAAACAAAGAGGACAGTATCTGTGATTCTGTGATTCTGTGATTACCTATGCTCCCTCCCACCACGCTCAGTACCTAGCTGCATGCACACAGCCAGAAAATGACATAGCCCTTGAAATCAAAGCCAAGTTTTGCTTCTGAGCTTCAGTACATGTATTTATCCTACATTAAATATTACAAATCCAAAAATCTGCACAAGATGTTGAACAGCTTCTAATTAACCTTRTGGAGTCCGACGTGACAATTCTACTGTTTTCCAGCTGTCTGTCGGTTCCCGTGTCAGAATGGTGGAGTATGTGAGCGACCAAATGCGTGCTCATGTCCAGATGGCTGGATGGGCCGTCTCTGTGAAGAGCGTACGTATATCTTCTTTACGTGTAATTTTAAGGGTGTTTTAAATAAGACAAGTGAATTTACTATAGTGAACCTGTTGAGAAAATTAAAGACATAAGATCCCCAAAACTTTAAAAAAACATAACTTTTCAGCTTGACAAATCAGAAAGAACACACAGAGTTGACTAATGGATTGCTTATTTCTAGATAAATGACCATCCCCTGACATCTCCAAGCCAAAACAAAAACTTCTTTAATTGATGAGGTTTCCTTTGTGGCTGTTCTTTCACTCTCTTTGAAGAAGAGTTTGCTTCAGTTCCCCAAAACTTATTTCTAATGACAAGACATGGCAATCTGCATTAGGAAGAGTGTTGCCAGCAGGTTGAGGGAGRTGATCCTGCCCCTCTACTCAGCCCTGTGTCCAGTTCTGGGCTCCCCAGTGTGAGAGAGACATGGAGCTACTGGAGACAGTCCAGCGTAGGGCTGTGAGGATGATCAGAGGGCTGGAGCACCTGCCCTRTGAGGAACGGCTGCGAGAGCTGGGCCTSTTCAGCCTGGGGAAGRGMAGMCTGAGGGGGGATCTGATCAATGTGTACAAGTACCTGAAGGGAGGGTGTCAAGGGGACGGGGACAAACTCTTTTCAGTGGTGCCCGCTGACAGGACAAGAGGCAACGGACACAAACTGAACCACAGGAAGTTCCGCCTGAATATTAAGAAGAACTTATCTCCTGTGAGAGTGACGGAGCACYGGMMCAGGTTGCCCAGAGAGGTTGTGGAGTCTCCTTCTGTGGAGATCTTCAAGGCCCACCTGGCTGCAACCCTGTCTAACATGCTCTAGGTGACCCTGCTGAGCAGGGGGKTTGGACTAGATGATCTCCGGAGGTCCCTTTCAGCCTCAACTCTTCTGTGATTCTGTAATTTGGTGGAAAGAATTGGGATTAGAGCAGGAAAAGATGTGAGAGTGCTGCTGGTGGCTGTGTTTTTTTAACTTAGCTTCTTTTTATCAGTCTATAAACCCGATCAATTCATGCTCAAATAGTACAGCAGTGGCATCTTTTCCATTCTGTCCTTCCTGACCTGTGTAGCTGTAGCCCATAAGTAATGAGCTGGATTTAGTTTTCTCCATCTGTGTAAGTAGAGAACTGGATCTGTTTTGATTGAGAAGAGCCAAATCTGACTTTCAGGTCTTCTATCAGAGACCAGTTTGCACCATATTTCCCATTTCTTGGTGGTGATCTTATCAAAATGGATTGGTAGGGATAGCGCCTTTCAGGCTGGCAGTTCTCRTGTACAAGAGACCTTGTGACTGCACAGGTATTTAGGCATGGGTCTGCATGAATAGAAAATAAAGTGTTTTTCTTGCATTTAGTACTCAGTGTGGCCCCCGCCCAAGGTTTTATAGTGCCCAAGGACACCTATAGCTGAGATGATGTCACTGACCCTGATTCTGAGTGAAGATGGAGACATATGGAAAGCAGTGATACCTCTTTCTGTAGCAAATGGAGAGAAATGTGATTCAAACATTTTGCTAGGCAGAGATAYCACATCTTAGAATTATTCTTTAAATCTGTCTCTGCAAGCTCTTTCAAGCCTGCTCTAGAGTAGTGCCCATTCAGTGTTGCACAGACCTAGCTATAGTTGCAGAACAAGGAGAAGAGATTTTATACTTTGGCCTTCTTCTGTTGTACAAACTCCAACTGTGTCATGTCTTCTGCGTGGTGTCTTTGCACAGCTGCTGTTTCACTTTTCCTGTGTCTGTCCATTCCACCATAGCCAAACATGCAAGCACTGTCGTTTATGTTTTACAGGCTCAGCAGGAGGAGAGTGAGCCCTGTGTCTCGCAGAGTTGTGCCTAACACAGCACAATTGATTTCCTTGCCTTACCATTAATAACAATACTTCATGTGTTCTTCACGACCAGAAGACTAATTGCATGCCCCCAGTCATTTTGATCTGCCATCCCAGTTCAGACTTTGTCTTCCTGTATGAAACAAGGGAACAGACAGCTGACTAGTTTGATTACACTTCATACAGATATAGACACTATTCTCTCTGTATTTTCTTTCATTTGGCATAGGTGGTAAGGAGGGGGGAAAGGGCTTCACACAGCTTGTTAGCCCCACCTCCTTTTGTAGTGTTGTTTGTTAAGCAAGATGCACTAGTGAACAGAAAAGATAGCTCCGAGTTTCCTTGGTGTTGAGTGTCTTCTCTGGAAGCCAAAGGATTTCTGAGTACCAGTATTGAGCACTGATCTCTCAGGGTGAAGCCACAGAGCTCTGTCACGATTTAGTTACCTGATAGTTCATCGTACCTTTCACAGATAACCAGTCTCAGCTTCCTGAGAAAGGCCTGGCTACCCTTAAAAATGTGCAGAACCCCATCAATTTAGTGATATAGAGAACAGTAATTCTTGGTGATATGTATTAGTCCTGTGAACTCCTGGAAGGTAACAAATCCTCTGTTATCCAAGATAGCACAATCGCTCAGCTTGATCTTGGAAGTGCAGTGGAAGAGGAAAAACATCTGGACCAATCTTCTGCAGTTCCCATCCACCCTCCCAGAATGAAACTTCAGTGGAAGTGCCACTCAAGGGTCCAAACTTGAGACCCAACTCAACTCATCTTTCTACTAGCACATGCTCACCGAAGCACACCATTCAGTTAGTGTATTAGAAGGAATCATTTTGAAAAGTTACTCAGGAAGCCATGAACTGTGGTTTGCAAATTGGACCTTTTTTGCATACATGCTAGCAGTAACAGCATAAGTCAATTGGACCATCTGGTCTGAGACCATCAGCTGCTTGGTATCATGCAGCATCTCTCTGCTTTGTTTGTTCTCCAAAGCTTCCWACCACAGTCAACCTGTTGCACCCCAGATGCCTTGCATTGCTGCATGGAAGGCTGGTAGTGTGACCYATCTCAACACATTTTCACTGGCACAGAACAAGTTAATTTCTAAGGGTATTGCATAATTTCCTTGATTTGAATATAGCATTGAGGGAATTCTGTTAAATCCATGGTGAAAGCATGGTTCTCTCAGAGAAGTAAACATTGTTTGTAGATACTATGTGAGAAACAAGAAGCAACCTTTGCTCCTCCCTGAGTGAGCAGAGCCTTCSATCCTCTAAAGAACTCATGCAATTTCTCAAGTCTGCCCATTTGTTTGTCTTCATTCTTCCTCCTTTCTGGCCCATGRTAGTCACGCCTTATGCCTTGAAGATAGTTGCTACTCAGCTCTGCTGATACTGCACACAAAGACTCATGGGGGCAAGGGTTGGAGTTTCTTGGTAAACAAAAGTAGCATTCTCACTTAAAATTTTTATTCTTTGCTTTCACAGGAGATAATTCTTTTCATTGCTTTTCTTCTCCTCTCCTTAGCAATATGCATCCTGCCATGTCTCAATGGAGGTCGCTGTGTGGCCCCTTACCAGTGTGACTGCCCCTCTGGATGGACTGGMTTGCGCTGCCATATAGGTAAAACTCCTCTCACCCGCTTCTTTCCTCAGCCTTTGTGACTACCATCAATACATAGCACAGTTCACTAAGGGCTCTCCAGTAAATGCTGAGCTTCTCACAGGAAACCCTAGTCCTGCAATAACATTCCTAGAGGATTTGCTGTCCCCAGCTGCACACCATTTTCAGAGTATTCTTCTATTTTGTGATGAGGCTTAACAATCCTCAGAACAGCTTGCTACCAGAAAGGACAAACAGTGTTAGCTGGAGAGCATTCTACGAAATGCAATGGTAAAGAGAGATTTTCAAGGAGAAAAATAAAACAGGACTCCCAAGAAGGATTGTAATTTCTCTTATTTCTAGCTTCAGCATGTGCAGTTCACCATTAAACTGATAAGAGAACTGCAGGTTCTTCAGAGGTTGTTTACTGGATAGCTGTCTAGTATGGGGAATTTCTGCAAATGATTGCCCAACTCAGTCCTGAATCCTGAGCAAGGTAAGCGAGCAGAGCAAAGCAAGGATGGGTTTAAAAAAGGTTGAATTAAATGGCTTGATCTGACCTCTCTGAACAAACTTAATGCAAACTGCATTTTAATAGATCTCTTACTTCCATATAACTGAGGTTCAAAGGCATGTAACACACCAAGATAGTGGTAGGGAGTGATACAGGGTTTCAGACATGTGCCCTGGCAAGTCAGTTTGTATTAGGTGAACCTAGTTTGAAATTAGGGATAGTATTTGAATCCATATATGACATGTTGAATTCCATCTCAAGACTAACCATAAGTTGGTTTTTGGAAGGCTTATCCCTGTGCAAATAGCCAAAAAAAAAAAAAAAAAA
>NW_028186387.1:636040-663311 GCF_003343005.1 Rhea americana
ATAGAAATTGAGTGATCATTGAAATGTTTTTAATTATGAATAAATCATAAAATTATTCTTAAAAATAATTATTATTATTTAGTCTATTCACTGTATTTTTATTGTTCAGGCACACCTTAACTGATTGCTAATGAGGCCATAACATGAAGRTCTCATTTTGCCTTCCTGAAGGCCTTTAGAGTGGCTAACAGGGTGAATTACAGAAGGCATTTTTGCTGTTGTTAATGAATATTGACATTACTTCCTTACCTGATAATCTACTAAAATAGTGAGTCTGCAGAATAAGCTCTGTGATACAGTACAAATCCAACCATCCTTCTACAAATTGGATCTGAAAATTAAGATTTTAGCTCRGAACTCCCATTCTTTGAAGAGATACTTGCCTAGCACAACACACAGCATTTCCTCTGACATTTCATAAACTTTGCAGCTATTACAGCATATATGSCCAAGAAGGAAAATGGCTTTTCTCATTTTTGGGCGAGCAGTTCAAATCTGTCCAGGCTGAYTTGCTCTTCAGCAACTCAGGAAAAAATTCTAGTGGGCAACTGTATTTGTACCAAAGTCCATTCATAAATATTCGTAAGCAATATATATGAAGTTACTAAACCTCTTCTTTTTTTTACCATTGGTCTTGACTTTTTGCCATGAGAGAACAAAATAAGATGAGAAATATCTGAACTGCTGCTAGTCTCACTGGAACAGTTATGTGCATGAAGGAAGAGCCAAAAATGTTTCATTCACATGTTTCACTCTAGATTCAGAAGTCATTTTCAATACAWAGAATATGACACAATTAATTGTACAGTCAGTTATAATTAATGCTTTGTAACATCCTGCCATTGTCAGTTTATATTTTGTTCTAAAGGAATGAGAGCAATGTATTTCCATCTCTTCAACATGTTCTGGTGTTTGCTTCTTCCATTTTCTGTAACTCATTTTAGTCAGAGTTTCCAGTCATGAATATTCCTTGCAAAGATGTTATCCAGAGTTTGTCTTCACTRGTGTCTTTAGGTCTGTCCTCTAGATATGGCGTTATCTTCTTAAGAAATTTCATGTTTTTTGGCTGTCCTGTTCTATATATGTCTACGTCAATGGAGCTCATTCAGTCTCTGAATCTGTTCTGTAAATCACATAGTGGTTTATCTTCTGGTCTCCAAACTGATAGGGAAAACTTGAAGCTTTGGGGKTTTTTTGTTTTGTTTAGTTGCCTGTTATCTTTGGGGTTAGCTGTAGCACACAAGCAGGTGCAACTGTTTCRTAACTTCCCCTGTACTCTCCTATCAGGCAGGCTAGTGTTTATTCTCTGGCTCAAATGCCCTGTACTCTAATCACAYTTCTCAAGGCTATGTAGTGTCTTTCAGGGACTTTCTGTCATTCTCTGCTTCCTTTCCCTGCCCTCATACAGGTCCCATTGTGTGAAGYCTTATCTGCTGTTGATCAGTACATGCTTTTTGATTCAGATTTTGTAAATGCTGTAAAGGTCTTTGGCCTTTAACTTTCTCTGCTCTGCCTCTTTCTAGACTTTTTACCACATCTGGTTTCTGCTTCTCTGAACTCAGTTCTGGCTATTGTTTAGGTATCACATTTCTTTCAAATAAACAGGTTTTTTTTTCCCTAGAAATGAGGCCTATTCTCCTGCTGATCTTCTCACTCTTCTCCTCCTCCAGCTTCTGTTTGCATTCCTTCTTCTGCGTCAGCCTGGAGCAAAAAAAAAACCCTCAGCATTTGTAAGGCAACGTAAGATAATACAGCAGAAGTAATAGAGGAGGTTGAATCGCTTTCAGCAGAGATGTATGTCTAAGGCTGCCCTTTCCGGAGCAAAAGATCTTTTACAACAAACTCACAGTTTGTGTTTATGTTGCACTGTTGAGAGTGCCTCACTCTCAACAAAATACTACAGGCAAGATTTTCAGAGCCCTGTACCTTAATCAGCTAGGAGTGGGTGTGATCATTAATACAAATGTGTGTGTTTATTTGCATGCAGCCATTTGCCAGTCACCTTGCTTAAATGGTGGGAAATGCATACGGCCAAATAGATGCTATTGTCCCTCATCATGGACTGGACATGACTGCTCTAGGTAAGTGTTATTGGGCACTCTCCCCTGGCTAGGTTGACTCATACCCTGCTGAACTGTAATTCTGAAAAAAAAAAAAAAAAAAAGAGATGCAATTAATTTTGCAGAAGAGCTTCTCTAGATCGTCTTAATCAATGAACTGGTCATGATTTAAAGGCAATCTGGAAGACCTTAGAGAATGTTCTGCAAAATGATGGATAGATAGAAGTTCTTCAAACTGCTGTACTCACATGTGAGTAAGCAGGCAAACCTGCAAGGTTTAGCCTTATCTTTGATGAAGAAAGTGGAAGTGCTTGTTGTGCTATAATATGGGATGTTCTGAAAATCCAGGTGGTCTACTGAATATAAGCAGTATTCATTTTGGTCTGTATGTACCTCAGGTGGGTCCAGGTTTACAAAAGAAGGGCCATACAACAGGTGTTATAAATAACAACAGTTCTGCTACATACTGTTGAGTGCTGTAAATATTTCAAGAGGACAGTGCAGTGCCTCCAAGTCAAGTCCGGTTCAATCACTTGATGGTGCAGTCCCTGTATCAAGAGCCCCAAGAACAAGAGGTTTGCCTCTTGTTCATGTGCGTCCTTTCTTACTGAGCTTTACCAGTATTTGTGTTTCAGTTGGCTGTTTCATTTCTAACAAGACCAATGGAGGAGATGGTGAAGGAGAAAAAGCGAGTCCCATTGCAACATGCAGGACCATTTAAAAGTCATTCTCTCCTTTTAGCTTTATTTTCTTAAAGATGATTTGTGAAGTTTGGGCATTTGGCTTGCAGGGGAGCCAGAGTAGGCCCAAGTTTCTTTGGAGAGATGTTTTGTTTCCGCTGCCATTAGGAGTAATTTACACTCCCGAAGAAGGAAGACAAGTGAAATTACAATGATGTTGTTGTGGTCAGGAATCAAAAACCGTAAGAAAACATGCAGAATCAGTTCTCCTGATCACCTTTGTGAAGTGGTAATGAAACCCACAGGTACCAGAAATATTAATACCTCAACCCACGCAGACTCCTACTGAACACATTGGCCACTCCCGGAGCGCTAAATAAATAACAGCTGAACATTAATGTTTTTCTCCAAGATATATACAAATCCAATGCCAATGAACACTTTTTATTCCTCTTTTTGGACAAATTGTGGAAAAGGAGGATGGAAAAAAGCAATGAGATTTGTTCTGTATTTTGTTAAGCTTTGGCCTCACTCCACTGTGGCTCTTATAATGGGGTCCAGTACTCTGCATAGGGCCCCAAAGCAATACAGGCACAGCAGGAGTTACCAGGAGTGAGTTATAATGGGAAATTCAAGGGGCCAAAGCTTCTTATCAGCATCCAGGACTAGACGAGCTCCAAACCACTCTGATGAGTCCTGATTTACATTAAACGCCAGATGTGCGTGTGTCTTGCTCGCTCTCTCCCCCCACTCTCAATATGTTGTCATGTGCTGCGGGGCTATAATCCTTGGTCTGCTTTCAAACMGCTTCCCCATGTGCCTCACTCTTGATCGTGTTCCACATGTGCAGTGCAGCACTAATTTTATTTTGTTTATGTGTTGACACAGGAAACGGAAGGCTGGATTCTATCCCTTTTAACGTCAGAGCAACGGTTTCACATTCAGAAATCTTTCTTCAGCCTAGGCACCAGGGCTTGGAATTTAATGCATTGTAAATCAAATCCATTTCTTCCCTTTTCCCAAAGCTCCATTGTTTGGTATTTTATTTTGTGATACATTTTTCCTGTATCTTTCCCTTTTTTAAAGAAAATCTCTGTATTTTTCATTTACAAAAGTGTATCAAATATATGCTGCTACGCACACACCATACACGCACATACCATACAAATGTAAAAATTCCTACTGCCCACTGAGGAAGTAGTTGTGCACAATGAAGTCCTTCCCATTTCTTACATACAGTCAGTTGGTTGAAACACACTATATTGCCAATCATAATCAAACAGAAGGGGGCAGTTCTGTTTACCATCTGCCAAAGCACACTGCAGTCCAGCAGTTTGACAGTGAAGAATAGTTGCTCAAGGATAACTGAGCCACTAACCCTTGCATTAGGCCTCTTTCTGAGCTCATGTTGATCTAAAATAAGAAGTGCATTTTATAGCGTCCACTGTGTAACTATAGTGTTAGATAAACCTAAAAATAATAAGAATCAGCAATGTTTACTATGTGATTTTAATTCATTGGAAGGTTGCTTAATGATAGGCATTGGGGAGAATTTCACCTGAGGCTTATTGGTAAAATACCCAAAAATGTGAAAGAGATGAGACAACACTGTGTCATTCAGAGAAGAATAKACCAAGTGTAACCAACAACAGCTCTTGAGGCTTTTTGACTTACAAGCAGTTTAGGTTTAGCTCTGTTGCTGGATAATCCAGGAGCCAGCAGTGGAAAACAGTCAGACCACTGCAACTGATGCTTCCCAGTTACCACCAGGCTAACTACCACCTGCCCATAACCAGCATCCCTTCCCTGTGTACATATGGGATGCATGTCTAGCAGCTATCTGACATTTGAATGCTTTAATACATGGGTTTGGGGTCCTAAAGATCGGCCCAGAAATAGGGGGGAGAAGCCCCAGTTATGTTTACAGGTGAAACTTTGCTATTTCTTTACAGAGTGGTGGTATTTATATTGTGCAGAGTCTTCAGAGAACTGGAAAAGGCCTCTCTTGAGTACAGAGACAGGCACAAATGCCCTGCTGAGCAAGGACCGCTGAGAGCGCATGCAGCAGTCAGATTTCCCTTTCTCACAGTGTTGATCCAAATTGCACCTGAGAATAGCACATACTTGAGTGCCATCATCAAGTTGTGCATTGATGAACCGAGGTGCTAAGATTTACCTACAGTTAAGCAAAAATTAGAGGGTGGAAAACACATGCAGTTGTTGAGTACAAATGTTTGGTAATTGGCATCAGTTCACAAAGTCTGATCTGTGAGAGTTGTTACATCAGAAGCTCTGTTCCTCCCAGCACTAACAGAAAAGCATGACTGGTACTCAGCCTTAGGAAAGAAGGAAAAAAAATATCTTCCGCAACTTTACTGCTTAATTACCCTTCAGACTCTGAGTGAACATGCCGTGCCCCCCTTTATAAATTTACCTTCCTTGAATGAGTGCATGAACTTGGACAGAGAACTGTGGTATGACACAAAAAGGAGCTAGCAGTTCTGAGAATAGGACACCAGTAAATATTGACACACAGCTGATAGTTGTTAATGCMAGACCAAAATGAGGAAGAAATAAGTGAAGTTGTGAGTCAGTGAGAGCTTTCAGTCAACAACCAATTAAAAAAATGTATAGATCAAGAGTAAAGTTGTTCAGAGACCAACTTAATTTAAAGGCAGACTCCTTCCATTCGAGAGCTGCAAAAAGTTGAAAAGAGCTGTCATTACAGCTCTCATGAACTGCTTTTTCCTGGACTCTGCTAGCACATAGAGGCATATTCTGACTCCCAGCTCCACAGCCATTGACGTTTACAGCTTTGATTGAAGTGTTCAGTAAGTAGTATCCATGTTGCAACCCCATCGTCACCACCATCTGTAGGCACTTTGTTTCTTGAACTCCTTGCTGCCACATAGCGTATGAATGGAAACAGCAGGGAGCAAATTAGGAGCCCTCAAGCAAAAGAGTGCAATGGTGGCAGAAATAGATCTTTATTTATATGTCCCTCTCATATTCTAAAAAGTAAATGGTCCCTTTTCTAGTGTACTTCTCTGGTGTGTGCGTTGTGTTGCCCTGGCTCTGCCCTTGTGTCCCCCAGAGCAGAACAGCATTGGTTAGGAAAGTGCTTAGAGCTGGCAGGACATTTTTGGAGAGGAGTATTTTGGGGCTCAGGGCTGGTTTTTAGTGCTTCAGTTTYACACTAGTAAACTCATGTAATACATGGAGTCCCACAATCAACCCAGTCAACATGTTGCATAACCAGATGTGGTGGTAGGACAGAGTAGGTGAAATTAGAGATTGTTATATTAATGCTGTTGATGATGTTTTGAAACTTGCAGGAACATTTCCCCTCCCCTCCCAATGCTGTATTGTCATTTATGTCACTGCTTGTTGTGTGTTCTAAACAACTTCTGTGTGATGCACTTTACACTGTAAATAAAGTTGCACCCTGTTTAGTATGCATGGAGACAACAGTGAACTCTTTTTCCTAATACCTAGAAACAAATTCTCATCTCTGCCTACCCTTTGYGACCTGATGGGTAAATCTGAGTATTAGGGAACTGGAGCTCCTGTCAAAAGAAAAGGTAAAATAATTAACAACGACCTTAAAAGGATGTGCTGAATTATTCCAGATTAGGTAAAAAATGCCGTTAGCGTATAATTTTTCAAATTCACTCTGCTGATGAGGTATATATTAAAACCTTTAAGGACCAAATTTATCAGTGGCATAAACAGATGTGGTAAAGCCAGCTTCACTCAGTGCTTACACCAGATGGAGATGTGGCTTGTTTTACTCTGCACTAGCAGTGGAATTCTTAAAGCTGTTGAGATTCCCATATTCGGACAGAATTGGCTAAAAGATATATAACAAAAGGAAGACTTCATAACCCAAATCTCACCCCTCCAAACAAGGAAAATATATGACATAGCTATCAAATGATTTGGGGGTGGGGAGATTATTTTTGTTAAGCCCTCAGCACTACTACTGTAATCCTACAGCTGTCAAGATGGGGGGGGACAATGTCATTGGCTTCAGTAAGAGCACTGAGAAATTTTCACTTGCAATGGGATTTCTCACTGCATGTGGACATTTATGAGCATGAGAGGCAGTATATGTATCAAAGCCTTCCCATAAACCACCAGCCAAAAATGGGCATGAAGTTAAAGCTGGTGCTATCAGCAAAGTCTTGAAATTTGATGTGTACCTGATAGAAAAAATGCAAATATGCATAAAGCAGTAATCCTCCCATTACTGCTAGTAATCCTGAGAGGGAACAGTTGAGCTGCCATAGCACATGGACTCCAATTTTGTACATGCTGTAGAAATATAGAGTACTGCCTTCTTTAAACAGAGTGTGGTTAAATTRGGCTTTTTTCCTTGACCCAGGCCTCTTCACCATAAAAATCAAACAAGGTAAAGTGCTGAAGGGAGTCTTTGCTGACACCTGTGTCTTTCTGCTCTTGGAAACACAGTGGGAAAAGTACCAGTGTCATCTCTGATCTCAGAGTCACCTGACAGGGATAGTGGAGCCAGCAGGTGTTACTGTAAAGAGTTACCTTTTTTCCTCAAGGCCAGTCTGAGCAGTGAGCTTTTTTGTAACTCATGCAGGAATAGTGTGTATCTCAGACTGGTCTTTGAGTGGACTGGATCATCACTGTGGTAAGGATCCCTGCTGGTTTTACTGCACTGCAGATGGTTTCTGGGAGAATATACCCTGATCRTGCATTTCCAGCAATGAGAGAAAGGCATTGCAATACCCACCAGYAGGCTAAATGGAGTCTATAGTAGCGTTATTGATTTATTTCTCTCCATTYATCTACTCATGCACATGAAGCAGAGCATTTTTTCACGTATCTATCTGATTTACCACAAGCTCCTCTCCCAGGAGCAGGCTGGATTTCCATTGCTCTGGCTTTCTAAACTGACACATTCCCATTGCCTGCCAAAATGCAGGTCATGCATGCTTGCGAACTTTCCCAGSTGAGCTCAAAGCAGTATAAAATCTGATGCTCTTCACCTTTGGTGCAGGTTGGTCCATACTGTAGATCTTCCTCATAAGGAACCAGTGCAAGCACCCTGGTTGTGCAGACAGACCCTACAGGAGACCCCGTAATGGATACAATACTGAGTTTCTCCCTGTCATTGGGAGGCTATGTCACCACAAGCATATCAGTTCAAGTCTTTCTACCTCAAAGTAAAGATGAGCSCTTCCTTCTCCATCAAAGTGCTACAAAGAAGACAGATGAGAATTAAGCATTATTACCACCATTACTCATGGTAGTCCTCCTACAGAGCCTTAAGAGGAACATGAAAGCCTTCAGAAAAGGAACATTTTCACATGGGAAGTAAAGGTCATTTCTCAGCTGTAGACTTGATAGTGAGATTGTGTCCTTGGTGATTGGATTAAAGCATAGGGGAAARAAAACAACTAGGTTACCTGAACTCCTCACCACAGAGCTCAAGGGTGGAAAGTACACAATAACCTTTCAGCAGCTTGTGTTTATGTCATACGTATACCTCATTACTATTCCAGTATACTGGTACTAACCTTAATCTTCTCAGTCTTAAATTCTTTGCAGTGAATCTTCTTCCTCCTTTGCATTGTAGTTCGCTAGCAAGAGCTGCCGAGTGGCTCCTATTAATGCCATGCACACCTATTACAAGTGGCAAACGCTACTCAAGTGACTGCATTAATAACCAGTGTTTTGGTTATTAGCATTTGGCTCTCGCATTTGCCCAGCAAACCCTCAAAGCATGGAGCAAAGGCATACCAGCTTGAAATAGCATGTGCATGGCATGCTGCTCTATTCTCCCCCTCCCTCCACTGCATCCTGAAGCCTCAAGTCTCCTCTTTGTYCCAGAAGCTTTGAGGCTGTGACAACATGAGCTGTCCCAGACCATTACCATCTAATCCAGAGGCTATACACATGGCAAGGGCCAAAACCAGCCACTGTAAGGGAAGAAAGAGTGGCACCAAGACACAGAGCTCTCTGGCAGAAAATAAGGAATGTTACTTCCTCTTTGTAGGTGAGGAACTTGAGGCACAGAGCAGTGGTGCAGTGTTTTCCCCCCGTCACCTAGCAGGCCAGTATCTTGGTAAGGACTGATATTCAGACATCTTGCATTCCAACACAGTCTTTTTCTCTCCTAAGTCACACTTATACTATGTTTCATCCCAGCAGCCTCAGGTAAAATTAGCTATTCCCAGTGTGCAAATCTTGCAGAAGGGAATAGGCAGGTCTGATTTGCCCTGGTCCTGAGCTACAAGCCAGTCGCTGTCCCCTGGCAGCTTCTGTTCAAAAGAAAGGGACAGAGCAAGCAAGTGTGCCCACCTCGCAGTGTCCAAAGCTCAGAAGCAARTGGGAAAGGGTGCTCTGAATGGCAGCAGCTCTCCTCACTGAGGGCAGAGATTTGCAGCTGGTGAGTTCTCCCAGTACTCCCTCTCCTTTTGCCTAGGAAGCAGCAGCTTTTTTTACCTTTGGGGAAATACATCTGTTCATTTGCCATAAGTGGCAAACACCATGGTGTCACCCCTGCTAGTCCATGCTCTCTTTTTCTGCTCTTCAACTACTGTCAGAAAAGGAGCATCATGCTTTTTGCAGATAACTCAGAAGCAGTCAAATTAATTCAACAATAAAACCAGTAGCCAGAGAGCCTCACTGGTAGCAATTCTCAGAAAAGCAGAGATGTCAAAGTAGAAATCATGATTATGCTATACCAGTAAGTATGTATCAGCTTATGAGGAAGTCACTTGCAGCCTCTGCAAAGCACAGCTGCAGCCCTGTGGAGTTTAGCACTCCTCTGATTGCTGTTACTTCACAGTTTCTTCCTCTGGATCTGATCAGCCATGCCTCCCATTTTACAAACTTTAGTTATTAATGCAGTCACTTGAGTAGCATTTGGCTTTTGCATTTGCCCAGTAAACCCTTAAAGCAAAGCAAAGGCATACCAGGAGCTCTCTTTCCGCCCCCACCCCGCATCCTGAAATCTCCATTTTCCCTCACACTGAGTTCACTGCTGTGGTTTACAACACTTTCATGCACATGTGTTGGTGCATCTCTAAGCACCGAGCCTCCACTCAGTAAGCATGGCCATAAGCTAGATCCTGACCTGATGCAAATGAACAGAGGAGTCCAGGGATGTGCAGAGATCCCATCTGCCTTCCCTAAAGTGGTGAAAGAGCATGCATAGAAGATAGTTCCCAAGTATTGCTAAGTGGCAATGAGMTTGTAAAGGGAGTTACTACTCTCGATTATTTCTACAGAGCTACAATGTAGACTTGGAGCTTCCAAGCCACAGAGTACTGAAGAGGTTATCTGCACCTCTGCTGTGAAGACGTCAGGAGGGGRAAAAGCCCTGTGATAAACCAGCTGAGGCCATCAGTGGCAGCACAGGCACTAGGAAGTGGGAAGGAGATGGTGAGGCTGCCTGCAACCACAGCTTCTCCACAGCAGAGAGGAAATTCASACTAAGCCTTTCCAGTGCTGAGAGTGGAAATGGGCTTGCACAGGATTGCATTCCTGAGCTTTCCTGACATCAGCTGAGATACCAAGCTGTGCTTCTCCAACCAGATTACCCCTTCTCCCAGGGCACCTTGCTATAGTCTCTGTGCTGTCTGGGGAAAACCAGGCTGCATAGCTATCTCCACCACAGAGTCTCTCTGCCACTCAGAAAGTGCTTAAGTATGTGGTTATGTCACAGAACAATTAAGGGTACTTAACTGCATCTCTATGGTTAAAAAGAAGCTTAATCATTTTTTCTGGGCTGGAACCTTAGACATTACGGGATCCTAATACACAGAGGAAATAGTGCTTACAATGCAAGTGGTGGTGGAGAGCTGCTAAGTGCCCAGCACTGGCTGATTTGCTTTCAGCTGAATGCAGAACATTGGTAGAAGACTCAGCCAGTCAATCAGGTATTGCTAGGCTAGATGTCTGGTTTGATCTTATTAAATAGCTTGGATAATGACCTGGGATAAGGGGTAAACAGCTCATTAATTAATTCTTCTATTAATAAACAAGGAGGTGCTGCAAGCACTCCTGGGAATAAATTATACAAAGAAAAGTTAATCAAATTAAGGGGAAAATATGTGAAATTAAGGTTAGAAATGACAAATTAATGCTTCCTGAGGGAGAAAAAGAAAAGTGCCCTAGGCAGGTAGGTGTGAAGGTATGCTAGTGTCCTAGATGTACTCACCCATTTGGTGTGGATTTTCTCCACAGGAAGGAGCAACATTGACAGAGTCCTAGGCAGGAGAGAGTACAGTTTGCAGTGCAGCAATGATGGAATAAAAGCCTTGGGATTTTTGGTTCATCCACGTGTTTTGGTTCCAGCAAGGCTTTGGGTTCTGTCTGGCCAGACTGAGATAATGTTGCTTCCATCCCTGTGTATGTGCTGGTTGGTATATRAAATAAGTAACTTATGGCAAGCTGATTTCAAAATGGAATGAGAAGTGTCTAGAGGGCTAGACATGTGGAGCTCTAAAGTTGCAGATATAAAATGAAAGATAAATATAGCCAGGAATTCTGCAGGGGAAAATAGGACATGCACACACCACTAAGGATTGCACTGCACACAGGCACAGCCAAGAAAGTCAGATCCTATTGGGAACCTTAATGCTAGCATTTCCTATCTATCCAGAGCACGATTTTGCAACATAAATGTTCTTCAAGTACAGAGAGCTCCTGATTTCTCCTCTGACTGGCCAACAAAAGCCATGGACAAGTGGTTACATGGAAGTACAATATGTGAGCACTCTCAAAAGAGGAAGCACTGAGTGTCGCTCCAAGAAGATATAAAGAAATAGGACTGAAAATAAGCAGAGCAGATTTTCCAAGGTAGCACACCGTATGTGCTTTCTAAGAGATGTGTGGGCTAGACTGCCTCAGAGAAAATCCTGGACATCATCAGCTTGGTTAGTGTAAATCCGGACAAGTTAAAGCATGATAACAACTTTGTATTGTACAGTCAGTAGGCCTCACTCCAGTGGGTTTCTTATGTCTCTATTGTCAAGAAGCTATTTGTATTTCTTGAGATTTTCCCATGTAATAATGCAAAGATGTTGTAAAAGCAATGAAGAATAGGAATGCAGACTGTTTGCCTAGGGACACATGACTCAGGTTACACTGAGCACTGACACTTCTGGAAGCATCATGCATTTAAACAGATGATTAGAAGCAGGAGTCATGTGCCTCCACCTACCTTTCCAAGGAAATTCATCACTAGGCTCAAAGGTGATAGAAATAAAAGCTAAATTGCAAAAATGAAGGTGCAGGTTTATATAACAGCTCTCCTGCCTTAGACTCCCCAATTGACCCAAAAGAGGCTCTAGGTCCTCATCACATCTGAGAAGTGATCAGGCTTGAGGGCTTCTCTTAGCTCTGTTCTCATGACTATTTACACCCAAAATGAGATGCAACTATTCCCAGTGTTCACGTGTTCAGAGTTGGATGACAGTCTTTCTCTGGAGTTAATGAACTTTAAATGAAATTGAGGATAAGGATCTATCTGAGGTATTAGTGGGTTAGAACAGGAAATAACAGCAGGGATGAATACCAGCCAAAGGACTACAAAGAGAACAACYGGATTTCCCACATTGTCCAACACCCAAAAAATTTCCATCAGGCTTGGGTGCCGCTTACTTACTTAAGAAAATCTCTGTGGTAGAAAATAAGAAAACCTTCATTGCTGATGTTCTGTTAGTGCAGAATGGAATTGCTGCTAGGGACTGAAATGGGTCATGAATACCCATCACATGAGCTATTTTTAAACCTCCCTTGTGCACACACGTATGCACAGAGGCACACTATCTGCTGTGCATGAGTAAACAGCATCTGCAGCCATCCCAGGCTGTGCTTCTCCCAGCTGCATACAGAGGCATAAACACAACCATATACAACCGAGGACTGAAGGTGCAGAGTTCAGATCAGCTGCCCTTGGTAAAAGTAACTTTCCTTTACTTAAAGACAGTAGAAGCTTCTCTTGTAGACATTGCCTGAAARTTAGTTACTTCCCAGTTGTGCAGTTTTGTCATGGCATTTTGGCACCTACAGGGCTGCAGAGGCACAAAGTCAGTCTTGCTCCTGGCAGTGCCCTGGGCTCTCTGCTGGGACCCCAGCAAGGCCTACTGCAGGGCACCACTGCTCAGCACGGCAGTTATGTGGACAAGCAATATAAAGTGTCTGGGCTGCTTCAGAGGATCTRGCTCTGCGTGAATAGATGGCACCTGTCATCCACCATAGTGTTTGCAGASAACAACCATCCTCGCTGGGGGTGGTCTTGAGCCTAAAGTTGATATAACTTCATCCTGAAGAACTTACCCTGCAGGGACAAAGGTGAGCATGGCCCCATGGCAGAAGGCTCAAAGCGTAAAAGCCAAAAGACTTCTCGGAGTATCAAAGCTTCTTTCTTTCTGCAGACTCACTGGAAGTTGTATTTTTCCATATCTACTACTTGAACTTGTCAAAGCAAAATCTCAGCTTAGCCTCCAGAAGCAATGCCATATCCTGTGTGACATCCTGTTGTACTGTGTCTTACTCTGGGACTAAAAAATTCCTTGGTCTCACCACACTTGAAGGCACAGCCAATTGCCAGGCCAGTAATTCATGCAGTTTATCTAGGGATGCCAGCAGCTCCTGATCTGCTGCCATATTCTGCCTAGATGTAGTGGATAGATGGGCTAGATGCTGCTGCCACTGTCCTGTTATTATCCACACAAATGCGTTACTGCAGTCCTGATGGCTTGAGGTTCTTCTGTTACCAGCACTAAGTGTGGACAGAGCTCACCACATTACCAGACCACTGAATGCAGTATTATCAGTCAGATCCTCAGTAGATGGGCTTAGGTTTGGCCTAGTTGCAGACCTCAGCCAAGTGCAATTAATTTCCATAGCAACCCTTGCAAGTAGTGATGTTATCTCTACAAAGATAAGCACAGACACTGAATAATCAACCCAGCCATGCGTTAGAGATAGAGAGATACAGTCCGGGCTGGAGCTGGGACTTTCTGACTCCTTTCATAAGCAGTACTGCTGTCTGCCCATGACTTCCTGATAGTTTCACAGGGTGGGATGAACTGCTAAAAGATTGAGCGTCAGATCCATTGGTACCTCATAAACTGCCTCTTCAGTGACAAGTCCAATAGCATTTATTGCAATCATTATAATTCAAGCGCAAGATCCCACTGGAAAGGGAAGGAAGGAAACCTGGCCTAAATTCTGACACTGATGGCATGAGAGATGCCCTCTCCTTACACTAAATAGCAGCTGAGGCTCTCAGAAATGAGATGGTGTATGTGAGGATGCAGGTCTCAACATGTCATGACTACCAGGATACCACAAAGTATGCCGCGGGAGAACACAGGAAACCTTCAAAGAACCAGATGCCAGATCATGTAGGTGTCATCGTGAGCATGGAAGCAGCAAATAGCTGGTGGTGGTGAGGGACAAAGAGGCTTTCACTCAGCTCTAACAGGCAAAAATCTGAGTCCTGTGATGCAGTCAGTCTAGGGGTTTGGCCTTTCTTTTCCCTTTTCTCAAGTCCATATAAGGCCTCTCCTGGTGCAGCTCTGTTCAAGCTGCAGATGCAGAGCTCTGTTGATTCACAGATAGTCAGAGCAGGCTTTGGGTTGTTTGGTCCTTGCAAAGATTTTTTAGGAAATCACAGGATTTCAGGTTCCCTCTTGCTAGTTAATCACTGTATCTGCAACAGTGTCCGCTAGGCTAGTTTGTGAGACTGAAGCAACCAGATAGGAAGTATTAAAACTGAACATCCACCACAGGCCTGGATGCCATCCCCTTCTCAGGTAGCCTCTTCCTCCAATCCAGTGGCCAAGGGCAAGGTAGGTGCTGTGCCACCCCAATGCCCATCAGTGGCTCTTTGGATGATGCCCGAATGTGGTCTTTGTGTTGATGTAAGCAGAGCTGGGATTTAACCTCACCAGTGAAGATGGAGGAGGGAGGGAATGGTCTAGTGACAGATAGGAGTTCACTGAGGACCACGTGCACCCTTGTTGACTGCTGACCTGGCAATGTGCAGAGGCACACCACCACTCATCTGGCTCCCTCCCTAGAATAACTATGCTCCCTAGAGAGCATAGGTATTGCTTGCAGGCTACTGTCATGTATTTTGGAGGTAAAGCTGTGGAACACTTAGCTCCTGACCAAGAATAGCTGTCCAGGGGCCTCTTCTGCCCACCTTGCTTACCACCACCCAGGCTGAGAGACAGCACAGCTGCCCTGCTCACAGTGATGTTCAGCATGGGGCAATCACACCCTGAACCTCAACCTTGCAAAAGGGCAGCCTGCCTCTAACTGAGACCATGCTGATACCACCTAATGGGAAGGTCCTCTGCCTCCATCCAAAAGTGATGTTTGCATTTAGCTGCTGTTTACAAACCGGTTCCCCGGGGTGCTGCTTGGCTGGAGTTGCAGTCGCTTGCATCAACACCTGGGTGTGAGCTGGTCATCTGCATGTGCACCAGCAAAGAGGAGACCCTGGAGCAACCCAGCCTGCACAAATATCCCCCACCTGCATGGCCAGTGGCTGCACACTGGGAGGCCAAATGGGGACACAAAGGAGGAGCTGGGTCCTCTCTGGGCTGAGGATGCTGGAGGCATTTGCTGATTAAAGCTGTCTTTCAAGGGACCTACCCTGATCTCTCAAGGAGTTTGTCTCTGGCCTCTCTGCAAATGGTCTCACATTCAGATGCTGCTTTTTTTTTTTTTTTTTTTTTTTGGGGGGGGGGGGAATAAGCTGTTCTTCAACCACTTTCTCCCTTCAGTGCCCTTCCTTCAAATATCTTCTGGAATGAATAAGTGGACCGAGTGCCTGCTTTTCTGCTATGAAAAAAACAATACTGGGCCAGCTCGGCCAGATGAGTTCCCTTTCTAATCCTATGACATTTTGGCCAGTAGATGACGTGGTCTGATTGATTTGTCCAGATAAAATCCACTCACAAGCTGGTCATATTGATACATGACCTCTGCCTTCCGTTCCACAGCAGGGCAGCATGCAAACAACAACTCTTCTGGGAGCCAAAATATGCTGTCTGCTTGCCTCCAGCCTTTGCAGCAATCCCTTCTCCACTCTGATTCCTTAGTTCCTCTGTGCCTAAATTACCACTGCAACAGAGGACTGCAGGCCAGAGACATAGATTAGATTTCTCCATGCTGCATGTAGCTACAACAGTAGGGAAATATCACTTCTGCATTACAAGACAAACACACTGCAGCAACAAGGCAGCCTGAAGTTCCCGTGTCCCACAGCACTACTAGCCTCTCTCGACCAGAGCTGCCACCTGTCAGCCAGGGGCTATCACTCCCTCAGCCCTGGAGAGTCGGGTCCAAGGCAGCCATGTCCTCTCTGCCCAGCTGCTCTTGCTGACACATCTCCCTGTGGCTTGCATGTAGCAGCCACGCTCTCCAGCCTATCGGTGTGCAGTAGGCAGCACTGACACAGACTTGTTTGTTCTTTAAAACATGAAATTACCGYGTTGTTACTCTTCCAGCTTTCTTTCTAATAATTAGATTTCATTGTCATTCCATTTGTCCTTGTTTCCGTAACATCTTGTGCAGCATTTTTTTCTTCCTCTTCTCCTGCTTCTGCTCTTCTGTCCTCACAAGTTGCAGCATTTGTGTCCAGCTGGAGCTTTTCTATATCAGTAGCTGTGGGTACCTATTAAGTGCTTTGGTAGRTCCTATTCAGCCCAGTAATGCAGCCCAACAAGCTGAACCAGGGCCCACGGTGGCTCCTGCCAACTCTGACACAGACTGGCAAAGTCCAGGCGGCTCCGTGACCCTTCCTCCCCCACCAGCTTTGATAAGAATATGCCTTATTGACCCGCCTTTGCCAGATACGCATGCACAGACTCGTGGTGGAGGTAGAGGGCTGCCATGCCTATATGTACTTGCAYTCTACTCCTCCCCTTGGCCCTGTGATGCCCAAACTCCCAAATGCTTCCTTTGCACAGGGGAAAAGCCCAGCTGTCCCTTTCATCCACCTGCAACAGGGCCCCAGCCAGAGGGTATGGCCCAAATTGTGCTCCCAGTCTGTGGCCCCATCCCTCCTGCCTCCTCAGCCTCAGCTGCCAGCTTTTGCATCTTTCCACTCACTGCTGTACCCAGATCACACAAGCCCTGCTTGGAACAGCTAGCCCTGTCCTTAATAACTATTATTTATATTTACTTAAAAGCACTTTTCCACTCCAACCCTGTATTTTTTTCTCCAGCACCCCAGAGGCTTTTACATTTAAAAGCCAAGGACCTTGGTGCCCTGATGCAGCAGAGCTCTGTGGTTCAGCAAACAGCAGAGCAGGAAGGCAGGGAGCCCTCCTTCTGACTTGCTCTTTTTCTCTTATTTCCCAGAATAAGGTAACATACAGAGCAATTTGAACCTAGAGGAAGCAAAAACAGCTTCCATGCTGTCTGTTAAAATTGCATTAATGGAAAAGCTTCTGGGTAGGGAACAGCTCACAGGCAGCAGAGAGGCGAGAGGTTTCTGGCAGAAATGGCATGGATTCTGGGGGATATTTTCTACATGGCTGAGGAGAGACTGTAAGGAGCCCTGCTCATCCAATGAAATGCATGGATGACTTGCTTACCAGGATGGCACTTGTGGACAGCATGTTTTTCACAGGCAGAATGCACTATGGAAATACAAGTCCAGCTTCTTCCACCTGCCAGAGCCAGTACCGCCTTTCCAGGACCACAAGAAGAGCCCCCAAACCCATCTTCTCAAGACTCCCACTGTTTGGTCTCTGTCAGGAAGAGGAAGGCCTTGGGCTCTCATATCTTCCCAGCATTTCACTGCAACATTATACATCCTGCCTCTATTTCAATGGTGAGTATCTGCTTTCAGGGTGACACGTGACTCAGGGAGTCACAAAAAGTCCTTAAGAAAGTCTGGGAGGACCCTCAAAGTAACATCCATTCCTTTCCCAAGGCACAACTGGCTGCAGTTGGACCATGCCCATGGTGTCTGTCCAACCCTACATGCACATCCTCAGCCAGACAGTCTGCCCCAGCACTCCAATGTCCCTGCCACAGCTATGAAGAAAAGCCTTCCTAACCACAGACCTTCTCACTGCAATGTAAGCACAATACTTCTTGAGAYGGCTGATCTACCCTTCACACAGAAACTGCCTTGGGCCCTGACCTGAAAATAGGCACAGAGTGGACAGTATAGGGATGAAAAGTAATACGTTTGCTATGTTCTTGCTTTTTTCTGGGCATCTGCTCATAGTCCCTGAGGTGTTTTGGTTGTTATTTGTTTTATTTATAAAGAAAAGGAAGGAAAAGAGAGAATGCGGTGGAGAGAAGGGTAGCATCTCTGCTCCTCCCTGCTCCTCAGGGCTCATCCCAGAGCAGAGGGTGCAGGAAAGTCTACGGTGCCCCAGGTCACCTCTCCAGGGCTGGATGGGCCAACGTCCTGGCACCCAACAACTCAACATTGCTAAGGGGTAGGAGAGGACAGTCCTGTCCATATGCTGATGGCATCAGCAGAACCTATGATGTGATCAAAGGCAGTAGAGGCAAGATATCATCTGTGGCTGTGGCAAGGGTACCGGGCTTCCTGACCAGTGTGGGCCGAGCCAGAGGGGTAAGTCCTATGGCCTGTCCTCCAGAGATGTGAGGAAGAGATTGTCAGCCCTTCACATGCTTCAAGGTGCTTTTTGTGTTTTCCGTTTTCAAGGCCAAACATTCCTAATCAGCACCCTCGTCTGTTCAGGCCCCACTGTCCAGACTGCTGGGCCTTCTCCGCTCTCTCCTCGGAGCTGTCTCCAGCTGATGTCAGCCTGTCCACAGCTTTGGTGTCCCAAACCAAATGCATTACTGCCACAGATGTTCTTCCCACACAGAGCAGAGTGGAAGGATGAGGTTGTATCACAAGCTTCTGTTTATGAGAGTTTCTTACCTCTTGTTCGCTAAACTTTGGCACTGCTTGCTCACATTCAACTTACAGTTCAGCACAAATCTTAACAATCTTCTGAAGTATGAAATATCATTTTTTTCATATCCTCTGCTAATGAAGGGGATTTTTTTTTGAAGGAATATGTTGGCAACCATTAGAAGGGAAAGAAATTTCCAAGACACTATGYGGGGATGCACAAACATATGTTGTGCTTGTCCTTTTTCAGTGTAACTACTTTTATTTTCCAAACCATTCTTCCAGTTTGTCAATGTCATTTTGAATTCTACTCCTGTCCTTCAGGGCATGCCTCCCAGCTTCACATCATCTCCCAGCTTCGTGTCACCTGCCACAGTCTAGCATCCAGGCCATTAATAAAAACACCAACTGGAACCAGACTGAGGAAAAAAAACTTTTAAACCTTGCTTGAAGCATCTTTTCAGTGTGACCATAAACTATTGATACTGGATACAATCAYCTAACAAAATCTTCATTCACCTTCTAGTCATTTCATTTAAATTGTACTTTGGAGAATCTCACAGTAGACTCAGCAATGTCACACTATATTGTGTGTACTGCTCTTTCCATATCAGCAGCACCTGTCACCTTGTCACAGAAGAAAATTAAACTAGTTTAATGTGGTCTGTTCCTGGCAAATCTATCTTGATTGCTGTGGAGGTGCTATGATTGCATTTTTCAAGTCTTTCAGTATATTATCTACTCTCCATGACTTTTCAAAGATAATTACAAATAGCTCTGAGATTGATTGAGACAATTCTTATGRAGTTCGAGATGAGCTTATCAGGCTATGAAAATTTGTAAACATCTAGCAGCTCTTTTTTTCTGCCTCTTGGCTAAGATGTTATTCTTTGGCATTGTTCTTTACTATAATGCCTTGCTAAACAATGAAGCCTTCACCTCTGAATGAAGACTAATACAAATACAGCATTAACAAGTTCGGCCTTTCCAACCATACCAGCAGTTGGTACCTTTCTTCCTGCCTTGAGTTTCAACAGGAAGGCTGCAGCTGTATTCACTGGAAACAGTATYGGATCTGCTTGGGCTGTGAGATTGAAACCGTGTACGACCCGTGAAAAAAAGAAAAAAAAGAAAAAAGAAATAGAAAAGGCTTTGAAATAAAAGCATCCAGCAAAGGATTTGCTTTCCCTCTCTTGCAGTGCTATTTCCAGGGAGTTCTCCAAGTAACCTAAGAGTCTGTAGTGCAGGCAACAGTGTAGAGTCTAATAGAAATGATGGTGAGGAGTTTGGCTCTGTTAGTGTCAGTCCAAGTGACATCCTGTAAAATGATTGGAAATTGGGCTTCTAATGAGTTGCAATAAACTTGTCTTTTCTTGGCATTGGCAAGATCCCCTAAATAGCACAGGAAACACAAAACAAAGTTTTGTGTCTGCCCACACTATTCCATGATTAAATACCCTCAAAAGTATAATGCCAACTGTCTGTTCATATTACATTTTGCTGTAGAAAGCCTGTGAAATTTGTTTGTATAGAGGTGCAGTCTGTAATCTCCAGATATGTTACAGTTGCATCTTCCCCATATTTCCATCCACCTGCCTTCCATTTTATTAAATAGCCTCCTGCAAACAAAATAATCTGGTGGGAAGTTCAGCTGCTTGGCTTCATCTATGAATTGTTTCATCTTTCATCTTACATTGACAATACTGTAAATGCAGGATGCTGGGAAATGCAGGCCTTAATCTTACTGCACCAACAAAGYATGTTTAAGAAGAGGCTGTAATTCACAGCCACTTCTCTCTTGCATGATTGTACGGCAAATATTTTTTTCCTCAGACAATTTGCAAACACAGCCTTTGTTCTCAGTTCTGTACTGGTCACAAAATCACCAACACAAACAGGGTCAGACTAAAACCACTGTATAGCCAAATTTTGGGGGAAGAAAGTGTTGTCACCGCACAGTCTAGAAATACTCTGCAAAACACTTGTAACAGTCCAGGACAGGATGCAAAAGGCAAGCTCAGCGGATTGCTGTGCTATTTATAAAACCTATTAAAGCACTTCAAATGCATGGTACCATCAAAATGCACATGATACTTCCCTGGGAAGGGTAGGTAAGACATTTACATAATCGCCTTTTTGCAGGCTAACACCATTGCTACATTTAACCAACTCATCYGTAGGCACAGAGAAAGGAAAGTTTCCTATATCCTTCCGCTGTGTGCTGACTGAGAGATGACTGATGGTGATTTTCAGTTCCTGACTTGGATCTCCTGGATCTCCTCTCTCTAAAGAGAACCTGGTTTTCCTCAACTGCCTGAAAAAGGAATTGCTCTCTAATGCCTCAAAATAAGCTTCTAGAAACAGAGAAATCATTGCCGTGCTATTCCTGGTGTCACTCTCATCGTTGTTATGCCTTTGACTGCTGTAATAATCTCCGCTGATTCAAATACATTTAATTAATTCCTCTCTTCCTTATTCCAGCCAGTATCTTTTTATTYCTTACTGGCAGATGCTGTGACAAGCTGCATAGAAAGGAGCCCCAGGAAAACTTTTCTTTTCCTGCCAGGAGTTGTGCTGGCACAGAAAGGCCAGTGGTGGGGCCACGGTCAGTGAGGTTGTGCYATCTTCCTCCTTGGCGGTTTTCAGCTGGCTCAGCTTCTCTCCTTAGGGGTCAAAGGAGGATGGTCTTTCCCTACCTGATGGCAACACTGTGTCACAGCTTCTCTGATGAGTGACTGCAGGGTACTTTGTCCTGGCACAGAAGAAACACCAACCCTGCAGGCTGGATCCTCTTTTTTAGCTTTCAGAAACGTATATACTATTTTTTGTAAAGCTTCTCCTTTTAAAAACAGCTTCTTCCCAGAAGCTTCTATTAAAAAAATATCTGCAAGTGCTTTCCATGCCCATAGTAGAAAAAGCAGCTGCAGGAGGAAGGTTGCCCATATTGCCCATACGTCACAAATGTCCATCAGTGCTGAGGTCCCTTTTCCAATGGGTTATAGTGTGATGCCTTGACTTATCCAATGAATGTAATTAACCTAATCAACTTGTAGCAGATTTATTTTTGAAAGACTTGAATTTTGGGGGGTTCTTAACTCCTGAAAAACAACTGCTTGGGTATAATGGCCACTGTTACAACTCCAACAGACTTGGAACAGGAACAACTAAATTCACCCATGCAAAATTGTCTGTTTCATTTTACTGCCATTGTATACCTGACTCCCATCTTGCTTACAAGGTTTTGTCCACAGATAACAGAACGCTTCTGGAAATTGCCAAGCTTAAGTTAAAGCTTCCTTTGATATCTTGTAATGTTCTGCATGTTTTGGGGGAGTACATTAAATGCTGCAAATTATGTCTTAGTGCCCTTAGTATCAATTAGTATTTTCTTTGTTTGTTAACCTAAAGGCTTCAGGCAAAGAAAACAGAGATCGTCTTGGTCCTTGTGTCACCATATAAAAACTAAAAGTCTTGGCAATGCTTCAGAGGCTGTTTGCACTGGGGGAAGCTATGAGACTGTAAAGGTTCATTTACCAACTCTTGTCAGTTTGTTTTCTCTACTTGGTGTCACATGTAAGGTGATTAGAGATCAGCCTTTTGTTGACAGATATTAGCCTTTTACACAAAAATATTCATGTATGTCTTTGAAAAAATTACATTTGTACTTCACAAGTCCTTTTTCATTGTCTTGTAGCAAGAAGATGTAGCACAGGTTGAAATCAGAAACCAGCTGAAGCGTTAATAACCTCAGTAAAAAAAAGTATCTCAGAAAAAGCAAAACTTACTGATTTTAAAGACTGACAGACTTGGTAGTTCTGGTAAGTGTTTGAAGTGGCATTGATTTGGCAGAAGGCCTTCAGACAATCAGGGCACGATGGTGATTATGGCTGGGTGTCTGTGCACACACATGGTTCAGTTAGACTTTGGGGTGCTCTCTGTAAAATCTTTGATTATACTTGGTATGAAACTGCATTCTTCCTATTTTCTTAAGCATGCCTGGTTACCTTCCCTAAAATTTAACCTTCAAACCCTAAAATTTAACCATAAAATTAGCCTTCATAGTGCTAGGTGCATCCTGATCAAAGCAATACTGGTCCATTTTGGGAGSTGTTGGTACAGTTCTGCCTTCCAGTGGAAAGTTTGTCAGTGCTCTTTATTTATAAAAATCAGTAATCTGTCAAAGCAACAGATCTGCAGGCTGTAAAATAGCTCTGTGTGTCAAATAGCTGTTAAAGTCCTCTTGAACCATTCTGTTAACTGAGTTTCTGCCTTTGTTGAGAGTAACAAAGTGAKGAATAGGATGTATTTAAAAAATAGCTCAGTGGCTCATTTAAAAACTCTTTATTCCCATCTGGATGCATTTTTGAGCCACTCATCCTGCAGAAGAAATGATGTTAACAGCTAGGGAAAATTCATCTCCTGCTTTTCCTGAGGCTCTGATCTAAGAGCACTCATTGGACGGACCATCACTCACTGCTAAGGTGTACCTACAACTGTCCTAGTATTTGGGGAACTGCTCCATAATCAAGTCAACCTGCCCTGTACACCTGTCTTAGCACAAAAGCTTTGTTCCAGCAGAGCCTCCCCACTCAGATTGCCCAGCTGCTCTCTTCTGTGTATTCCCCATTTTGGATTGAACTTGGAGAGCTTCTCCCCAGAAACACAGAAGGGAGAATGCTGAAATGCATCACAAATGTTGACTTTCACCTTTTCTTTCAGTTGCAAGTCCTGTTTGCCCAGTGCCCTGTTTGCTCAGCCCTACACTACTCTGATTTTGTAATATCATACAAACAATTGATTGGCCTTATTGGTTTTTATAATGCATGGCACTTTACCTCCTCCTAGCATGGAGAAGGTTGCCTCCTTCTTGCCTCCCTCCAAGCATCTCGGTAAGGGCCACTGCAACTTAAACATAAAATGTCAAAAATGATTTTAATTTCCACCAAAACAAAACAAAAAAAAAAGTAGTTGGTTATCTTCAGCCAGAAACTATTAATAGAATGAACAACCTGCACCTTTCCTGGAAAGGATTTAACGTGTCAGGAAAACAGTCTCCCCCACATATAACATTCCTCCATTCCTGAACATTTTCACTCTCTTTCTTAAGCTGGAAATCTTCTAACCTGTGATGTGAGAATCTGTTCCCAGCCCTGACTGCCACTTTCCAGCCCCGGACTGAGTCCTGTTGCCCTTGAGAGCCTCAAGGAACCCATAGGTGGCTTTGCAGTCCTCTATGCAGACAGTTCAGAAATGCTCCTGACTAACTCAGCACACCTAGAATGAAATACAGTGGACAGCACTTCTTAGACACACCAGGCTAATAAAATTCAGACCACCTGCTCTGAAACCTTGCAAGGTAATTTCTAAGGCTGTTCCTCTAGTACAATTAGTCTGCATGTTGCTTCACCTCCATTACACAGTGACAACAAAACCTCTACCAGCAAGGCAATGGTAGAGTGTGACTAGTAAAATGCTGCCTGGGCCATGCCATCCTGCAGACAGTGCCTGAGGAATTACGGCAGCACTGACCTCTGAGCTGTCCTGCCACTAGTAACAGCAAACAGTGCAGTTGGCTCTGGCATCACCTCTGGCCCTGCTGCTCCTCCACCAAAAGCGGAAGTGATCACTTGCAAGGGCCAAGCTCTGGCTTAAAGATCTCCCTGATCCACTGGGTTGCCAGAGATCTCATGGATCTCAATGATCCATGAAACTGCCAGGCCAGAGGTAATGAAAAGTATTCCCCTCTGTGGGCATCTTCTGCCCTTAGCATGTGGGGAGTTCTTTCATATGAAAAATAAGTTGAATTTAAGAAGAAAAAGGAAAGAGAGAAAAAAAAAAGATAGACCTCAGGTATTGGCAGTTGTTGAGATGCTATTTCCAAAGGGCGTGCTCCCTGTCAAGAAATCTGTGCAGAAAAGTTCACATAGAAGACAGGGTTCATTTCTACACGGGAAAGCAGCTATTTGTTCTCTAACTTCAGGACACAGATTAAGCTGCACATTTGGGCTCACTCAACCTGCCCCGTACCCTGTCAGACAGAGCACGAACATCAATGCGAGAGTGACATGCAACCATACCCAGGAGCACAATGTTTAAGGTCTTTGTTTTGCAGCCAAAGCCACAGTTGCTGAGCTTCTCTGTTTGTTAGATGGAGTCCTTCTTATTATTTGCTAACTTCTCTTGTTTTCTTGCATTTTCCTGTTACTCTATTTTTGCTGTTATTACTACACAGATTTCAACCCCCACTATGMGGTGAATTTCAGCTGGGCAGTCACTTGCGAGCTTTCTGCCTATAGACCCCAGATGACTATTCGTTGCTTGAGGCTTGGAGTCATAATTTAGATTTCACCTGAAGCCTTCAATTTCACAGTCTTGTAGCCAGGGGAGAGCTGGCCATGATACAACTGTTAGATGTAACCACTGCAGGTAACAGTGAACCTTAATATTGCACTTGGAAGAGGCCCAATACAGGCATGCTATCTTTCATCTGCCTTGGACACCACAGTGAAATTGAGAGGTCCCTATGCATGATCCACAAGTGGAGTTATAAAAAATACACCAGGGATCTAGCGTTCTATTGGATTAATTGCTGAAGCAGGAATAGCTAATCCAGTTAAGTAATTAAAGGATTATTTCTACAGCTGCCTTGTGACTGCAATAGCAGTTCCAAGAATTCGTGGAAATTCCTAATATCACAAGGCTGGTCGTCTCCCTCCAGCCCCTGCAAACACAGTCCCATCCTGACTGCGTTGTTCTCTGTGCTTCATTGAAGCCACGTTACACAGTCAAGCGCTCAGCTGCTCCTGGCCATGGGTGCAGCACTATGTTGAGGTAGATAGTCTCTAATGTGACAGAGCACCATCGTTTTTACACACACCACCCTTTGGAGCTGCTGCAGATTTCAAATCCTTCTTATGGCCCTTCCTATTTTTCAGCATTCCAGGAACTCCCAGAGATGGTTAACCCAGAAATAGATTTCTAGCAGATACATATCGTACCAGCTCTCCACTTGCCTTCAGTATTCCTCTATTTAATATCCCCAGTGTCTGATGGCAGAGGAAGTACCTCTTTCTTGCTCAAGAACACATCACAGGAGCCTCTTTTCAGGTATAAACAGGAGTACCGACTGAGTATCTCCATCTTTTCTGAGTTAGTTAGCAATTTTGCCATTCCTAGATTCTTTTCCATTAATAGCAGCATTATTGGAAGATACTATCTTTAAAGTCTTTTTTCTTACACATATTCTGCTCACCACAGATTTCGTTCATGCATTTAGCAACTTTAATCAATGAGCAGACCTTCCTAATATCACCTTTGTACTCAATGTTAGCAATTCCAGCTTTTCATCTGACACATACTGAATTTAGTTTGTATAAGCTGTTTTTTTTCTTTCATACTCAAAATAGGTATCTAGAYGTGGGAAGCCTTCCTACACAGATGCAGGGCTAAAGGATATTTTGGAATCTACAAGGATCTTCCTATCTTTTCCCAAGTCAGCCACATGTTCAGGTTTACACTGTTTTCTCATGTAAATTTGTCTCACAATTATTTTCCGCGTTAAGAAAAACTTTTTCCATGAAATGTTACATACATCCTGTATTCACATAAACAAATTCAAGCAATGAAGACTCATATGCAGGCAATTTTTGCTTCAGTTCCTCTTCAGTCTCTCCCTGCTTTCAAACTCGAGCTGCTCACACCGCTCTCACACCCTGTGTGAGAACTGTCCTCTACCTGTGCCCACCTTGGGAACCCACCGGTCACCAGGGGATGGGTGGCATACCATGAGGGGTTGTCCTGCCAGACCTGGTGTGCTGGGCAAGGTCATCAGGAGGTAATAACACCCCAGGATCACTCCAGTGTGGGAGGGCTCATGCATGTGGTGTCCTGYGCTGTGCAAGCAGGCACCTTGAAAAGTGGAGGTACTGGGGCTTTTCAGGTCACCTCAGTGCTCTTAATGAGCTGTTCAGGCACCGTTGTCCACGAGATTGAATGATCCCAGCAGATCCTCCCTTGCTATGCAACACTTTGTTCATCATTAAAGCACATTTTGTCTAATTTTTTGTAGCACTGAGGCCTCCTTGCAGCTCTGACAGAGGCTTCACACTACCCCCTGCCTCAGTCTGCAGATCGTGGTACTTGGAGGAGAGYACGCATAGCAGCTCTGCCCAAAGTGCTAGGAAAGTCACTCAGTCACCCCCAACTCCGGCTCCCCTCTCCCATGTTGTCCATGTCAGCCATCCTCATCTGCTTGCCCAAATAGGGCTCAGCTGCCTGGATAGTTACAGCGAGTAAATGCAACTCTTCTTTTACCTATATATATATCTGTGCGTGAGTGTGGAGCGGGGTGTGTGGGGGTATGTTTTTGTGTGTATATAGATGTATTTATATRCATTTTTACCAATACACATTTACAGATACATATACGTGCATACCTCTTAGATTCATAGAATCACAGAATCAGTAAGGTTGGAAGGGACCTCTRGAGATCATCTAGTCCAACCCCCCTGCTCAGCAGGGTCACCTAGAGCATGTTAGACAGGGTTGCAKCCAGGTGGGCCTTGAAGATCTCCACAGAAGGAGACTCCACAACCTCTCTGGGCAACCTGTGCCAGTGCTCCGTCACTCTCACAGGGAAGAAATTCCCC